>NC_056455.1:20961469-21028248 GCF_018296145.1 Oncorhynchus tshawytscha | reverse complement strand
CTAGTTCTCCCTCCATCATTCTCCTAGTCCTCCCTCCATCATTCTCCTAGTCCTCCCTCCATCATTCTCCTAGTCCTCCCTCCATCATTCTCCTAGTCCTCCCTCCATCATTCTCCTAGTCCTCCCTCCATCATTCTCCTAGTCCTCCCTCCATCATTCTCCTAGTCCTCCCTCCATCATTCTCCTAGTCCTCCCTCCATCATTCTCCTAGTCCTCCCTCCATCATTCTCCTAGTCCTCCCTCCATCATTCTCCTAGTCCTCCCTCCATCATTCTCCTAGTCCTCCCTCCATCATTCTCCTAGTCCTCCCTCCATCATTCTCCTAGTCCTCCCTCCATCATTCTCCTAGTCCTCCCTCCATCATTCTCCTAGTCCTCCCTCCATCATTCTCCTAGTCCTCCCTCCATCATTCTCCTAGTCCTCCCTCCATCATTCTCCTAGTCCTCCCTCCATCATTCTCCTAGTCCTCCCTCCATCATTCTCCTAGTCCTCCCTCCATCATTCTCTAGTCACTCCCTCCATCATTCTCCTAGTTCTCCCTCCATCAATCTGCTAGTCACTCCTCCATCATTTCTCCCTATTCTCCTGGATTTCTCCCTCCATCATTCTCTTAGTCCTCCCTCCATCATTCTCCCTAGTCCTCCCTCCATCATCTCTCCTCCATCATTCTCCTCCTCCGTCATTCTCCTAGTTCTCCCCTCCATCATTCTCTAGTCCTCCCCTCCATCATTCTCTGGTTCTCCCCTCCATCATTCTCCTAGTCCTCCCTCCATCATTCTCCTAGTCCTCCTCCATCATTCTCCTAGTCCTCCCTCCATCATTCTCTTAGTTCTCCCTCCATCATTCTCTAGTCCTCCCTCCATCATTCTCCTAGTCCTCCCTCCATCATTCTCCTAGTCCTCCCTCCATCATTCTCCTAGTCCTCCCTCCATCATTCTCATAGTCCTCCCTCCATCATTCTCCTAGTCCCCCTCCATCCCATTCTCCTAGTCCTCCTCCATCATTCTCCCTAGTCCTCCCTCCATCATTCTCCTAGTCCTCCCTCCTCATTCTCATCATTCTCCTAGTCCTCCTCCATCATTCTCCTAGTTTCCCTTCATCATTCTCCTAGTCCTCCCTCCATCATTCTCCTAGTCCTCCTCCATCATTCTCCCTAGTCCTCCCTCCATCATTCTCCTAGTTCTCCTCCATCATTCTCCTAGTCCACTCCATCCATCATTCTCCTGGTTCTCCCTCCATCATTCTCCTAGTCCTCCCTCCATCATTCTCCCTAGTCCTCCCTCCATCATTCTCCTAGTCCTCCCTCCATCATTCTCCTATTCCTCCCTCCATCATTCTCATAGTCCTCCCTCCATCATTCTCCTAGTCCTCCCTCCATCATTCTCTAGTTCTCCCTCCATCATTCTCTAGTCTCCCTCCATCATTCTCCTAGTCCTCCCTCCATCATTCTCCTAGTCCTCCCTCCATCATTCTCCTGGTCCTCCCTCCATCATTCTCCTAGTCCTCCCTCCATCATTCTCCTAGTCCTCCCCTCCATCATTCTCCTAGTCCTCCCTCCATCATTCTCCTAGTCCTCCTCATCATTCTCCTAGTCCTCCCTCACATCATTCTCCTAGTCCTCCCTCCATCATTCTCCTAGTCCTCCCTCCATCATTCTCTAGTCCTCCCTCCATCATTCTCCTATTCCTCCCTCCATCATTCTCCTAGTCCTCCCTCCATCATTCTCCTAGTCATCCCTCCATCATTCTCCTAGTCCTCCCTCCATCATTCTCTAGTTCTCCCTCCATCATTCTCCTAGTCCTCCCTCCATCATTCTCCTAGTTCTCCCTCCATCATTCTCTAGTCCTCCCTCCATCATTCTCCTAGTCCTCCCTCCATCATTCTCTAGTTCTCCCTCCATCATTCTCCTAGTCCTCCCTCCATCATTCTCTAGTTCTCCCTCCATCATTCTCAGTCCTCCCTCCATCATTCTCCTAGTCCCTCCATCATTCTCCTAGTCCCTCCCTCCATCATTCTCCTAGTCCTCCCTCCATCATTCTCCTAGTCCTCCCTCCATCATTCTCCTAGTCCTCCCTCCATCATTCTCCTAGTCCTCCCTCCATCATTCTCCTAGTCCTCCCTCCATCATTCTCCTAGTCCTCCCTCCATCATTCTCTAGTCCTCCCTCCATCATTCTCCTAGTCCTCCCTCCATCATTCTCCTAGTTCTCCCTCCATCATTCTCTAGTCCTCCCTCCATCATTCTCTAGTCCTCCCTCCATCATTCTCTAGTCCTCCTCCATCATTCTCCTAGTCCTCCCTCCATCATTCTCCTAGTCCTCCTCCATCATTCTCCTAGTCCTCCCTCCATCATTCTCCTAGTCCTCCCTCCATCATTCTCTAGTCCTCCCTCCATCATTCTCCTAGTCCTCCCTCCATCATTCTCCTAGTCCTCCCTCCATCATTCTCCTAGTCCTCCTCCATCATTCTCCTAGTCCTCCCTCCATCATTCTCCTAGTCCTCCCTCCATCATTCTCCTAGTCCTCCCTCCATCATTCTCTAGTCCTCCCTCCATCATTCTCTAGTCCTCCCTCCATCATTCTCCTAGTCCTCCCTCCATCATTCTCCTAGTCCTCCCCTCCATCATTCTCCTAGTCCTCCTCCATCATTCTCCTAGTCCTCCCTCCATCATTCTCCTAGTCCTCCTCCATCATTCTCCTAGTCCTCCCTCCATCATTCTCCTAGTCCTCCCTCCATCATTCTCCTAGTCCTCCCTCCATCATTCTCCTAGTCCTCCCCCATCATTCTCTAGTCCTCCTCCATCATTCTCCTAGTCCTCCCTCCATCATTCTCTAGTCCTCCCTCCATCATTCTCCTAGTCCTCCCTCCATCATTCTCCTAGTCCTCCCTCCATCATTCTCTAGTCCTCCCTCCATCATTCTCTAGTCCTCCCTCCATCATTCTCTAGTCCTCCCTCCATCATTCTCCTAGTCCTCCCTCCATCATTCTCCTAGTCCTCCCCTCCATCATTCTCCTAGTCCTCCTCCATCATTTCTCCTAGTTCTCCTCCATCATTCTCCTAGTCCTCCCTCCATCATTCACCTAGTCCTCCCTCCATCATTCTCCTAGTCCTCCCTCCATCATTCTCCTAGTTCTCCCTCCATCATTCTCCTAGTTCCTCCCTCCATCATTCTCCTAGTTCCCTCCATCATTCTCCTAGTCTCCCTCCATCATTCTCCTAGTTCTCCCTCCATCATTCTCCTAGTCCTCCCTCCATCATTCTCTAGTCCTCCCTCCATCATTCTCCTAGTCCTCCCTCCATCATTCTCCTAGTTCTCCCTCCATCATTCTCCTAGTTCTCCCTCCATCATTCTCCTAGTCCTCCCTCCATCATTCTCCTAGTCCTCCCTCCATCATTCTCCTAGTCCTCCCTCCATCATTCTCCTAGTCCTCCCTCCATCATTCTCTAGTCCTCCCTCCATCATTCTCCTAGTTCTCCCTCCATCATTCTCCTAGTTCTCCCTCCATCATTCTCTAGTCCTCCCTCCATCATTCTCCTTGTTCTCCCTCCATCATTCTCTAGTCCTCCCTCCATCATTCTCCTAGTCCTCCCTCCATCATTCTCCTATTCTCCCTCCATCATTCTCCTAGTCCTCCCTCCCATCATTCTCCTAGACCTCCTCCATCATTCTCCTAGTCCTCCCTCCATCATTCTCCTAGTCCTCCCTCCATCATTCTCTAGTCCTCCCTCCATCATTCTCTAGTCCTCCCTCCATCATTCTCTAGTCCTCCCTCCATCATTCTCTAGTCCTCCCTCCATCATTCTCCTAGTCCTCCCTCCATCATTCTCCTAGTCCTCCCTCCATCATTCTCCTAGTCCTCCCTCCATCATTCTCCTAGTCCTCCCCTCCATCATTCTCCTAGTCCTCCCTCCATCATTCTCCTAGTCCTCCCTCCATCATTCTCCTAGTCCTCCCTCCATCATTCTCCTAGTCCTCCCTCCATCATTCTCCTAGTCCTCCCTCCATCATTCTCCTAGTCCTCCCTCCATCATTCTCCTAGTCCTCCCTCCATCATTCTCCTAGTCCTCCCTCCATCATTCTCCTAGTCCCTCCCTCCATCATTCTCTAGTCCTCCTCCATCATTCTCCTAGTCCTCCCTCCATCATTCTCCTAGTTCTCCCTCCATCATTCTCCTAGTCCTCCCTCCATCATTCTCCCTAGTCCTCCCTCCATCATTCTCTAGTCCTCCTCCATCATTCTCCTAGTCCTCCCTCCATCATTCTCCTAGTCCTCCCTCCATCATTCTCCTAGTCCTCCCTCCATCCCATTCTCCCTAGTCCTCCCTCCATCATTCTCCTAGTCCTCCCTCCATCATTCTCCTAGTCCTCCCTCCATCATTCTCCTAGTTCTCCCTCCATCATTCTCCTAGTCCTCCTCCATCATTCTCCTAGTTCTCCCTCCATCATTCTCCTAGTCCTCCCTCCATCATTCTCCTAGTCCTCCCTCCATCATTCTCCTCAGTCCTCCCTCCATCATTCTCCTAGTCCTCCCTCCATCATTCTCCTAGTCCTCCCTCCATCATTCTCCTAGTCCTCCCTCCATCATTCTCCCTAGTCTCCCTCCATCATTCTCCTAGTCCTCCCTCCATCATTCTCCTAGTCCTCCCTCCATCATTCTCCTAGTTCTCCCTCCATCATTCTCCTAGTCCTCCCTCCATCATTCTCCTAGTCCTCCCTCCATCATTCTCCTAGTCCTCCCTCCATCATTCTCCCTAGTCCTCCTCCATCATTCTCCTAGTCCTCCCTCCATCATTCTCCTAGTCCTCCCTCCATCATTCTCCTAGTCTCCCTCCATCATTCTCCTAGTCTCCCTCCATCATTCTCCTAGTCCTCCCTCCATCATTCTCCTAGTTCTCCCTCCATCATTCTCCTAGTCCTCCCTCCATCATTCTCCTATTCCTCCCTCCATCATTCTCCTAGTTCTCCCTCCATCATTCTCCTAGTCCTCCCTCCATCATTCTCCTAGTTCTCCCTCCATCATTCTCCTAGTTCTCCCTCCATCATTCTCCTAGTCCTCCCTCCATCATTCTCCTAGTTCTCCCTCCATCATTCTGCTAGTCCTCCCTCCATCATTCTCCTAGTCCTCCCTCCATCATTCTCCTAGTTCTCCCTCCATCATTCTCCTAGTTCTCCCTCCATCATTCTCCTAGTTCTCCCTCCATCATTCTCCTAGTCCTCCCTCCATCATTCTCCTAGTTCTCCCTCCATCATTCTCCTAGTTCTCCCTCCATCATTCTCCTAGTTCTCCCTCCATCATTCTCCTTGTCCTCCCTCCATCATTCTCTAGTCCTCCCTCCATCATTCTCCTAGTCCTCCCTCCATCATTCTCCTAGTCCTCCCTCCATCATTCTCCTAGTCCTCCCTCCATCATTCTCCTAGTTCTCCTCCATCATTCTCCTAGTCCTCCCTCCATCATTCTCTAGTTCTCCTCCATCATTCTCTAGTCCTCCCTCCATCATTCTCCTAGTCCTCCCTCCATCATTCTCCTAGTCCTCCCTCCATCATTCTCTAGTCCTCCCTCCATCATTCTCCTAGTCCCCCTCCATCATTCTCCTAGTCCTCCCTCCATCATTCACCCTAGTCCTCCCTCCATCATTCTCCTAGTCCTCCCTCCATCATTCTCTAGTCCTCCCTCCATCATTCTCCTAGTCCTCCTCCATCATTCTCCTAGTCCTCCCTCCATCATTCTCCTAGTCCTCCCTCCATCATTCTCTAGTTCTCCCTCCATCATTCTCCTAGTCCTCCCTCCATCATTCTCCTAGTTTTCCCTCCATCATTCTCCTTGTCCTCCCTCCATCATTCTCCTAGTTCTCCCTCCATCATTCTCCTAGTCCTCCCTCCATCATTTACCTAGTTCTCCCTCCATCATTCTCCTAGTCCTCCCTCCATCATTCTCCTGGTTCTCCCTCCATCATTCTCCTAGTCCTCCCTCCATCATTCTCATAGTCCTCCCTCCATCATTCTCCAGGTCCTCCCTCTATCATTCTCCTAGTCCTCCCTCCATCATTCTCCTAGTCCTCCCTCCATCATTCTTCTAGTCCTCCCTCCATGATTCTCCTAGTCCTCCCTCCATCATTCTCCTAGTCCTCCATCCATCATTCTCCTAGTCCTCCCTCCATCATTCTCCTAGTCCTCCCTCCATCATTCTCCTAGTCCTCCCTCCATCATTCTCCTAGTCCTCCCTCCATCATTCTCCTAGTCCTCCCTCCATCATTCTCCTAGTCCTCCCTCCATCATTCTCCTAGTCCTCCCTCCATCATTCTCCTAGTCCTCCCTCCATCATTCTCCTAGTCCTCCCTCCATCATTCTCTAGTCCTCCCTCCATCATTCTCTAGTCCTCCCTCCATCATTCTCTAGTCCTCCCTCCATCATTCTCCTAGTCCTCCCTCCATCATTCTCTAGTCCTCCTCCATCATTCTCCTAGTCCTCCCTCCATCATTCTCTAGTCCTCCCTCCATCATTCTCCTAGTCCTCCCTCCATCATTCTTCTAGTCCTCCCTCCATCATTCTCCTAGTCTCCCTCCATCATTCTCCTAGTCCTCCCTCCATCATTCTCCCTAGTCCTCCCTCCATCATTCTCCTAGTTCTCCCTCCATCATTCTCTAGTCCTCCCTCCATCATTCTCCTAGTCCTCCCTCCATCATTCTCCTAGTCCTCCCTCCATCATTCTCCTAGTCCTCCCTCCATCATTCTCCTAGTTCTCCCTCCATCATTCTCCTAGTCCTCCCTCCATCATTCTCCTAGTCCTCCCTCCATCATTCTCCTAGTCCTCCCTCCATCATTCTCCTAGTCCTCCCTCCATCATTCTCTAGTCCTCCCTCCATCATTCTCTAGTCCTCCCTCCATCATTCTCCTAGTCCTCCCTCCATCATTCTCCTAGTCCTCCCTCCATCATTCTCCTAGTCCTCCCTCCATCATTCTCCTAGTCCTCCCTCCATCATTCTCCTAGTCCTCCCTCCATCATTCTCCTAGTCCTCCCTCCATCATTCTCCTAGTCCTCCCTCCATCATTCTCCTAGTCCTCCCTCCATCATTCTCCTAGTCCTCCCTCCATCATTCTCCTAGTCCTCCCTCCATCATTCTCCTAGTCCTCCCTCCATCATTCTCCTAGTCCTCCCTCCATCATTCTCTAGTCCTCCCTCCATCATTCTCCTAGTCCTCCCTCCATCATTCTCTAGTCCTCCCTCCATCATTCTCCTAGTCCTCCCTCCATCATTCTCCTAGTTCTCCCTCCATCATTCTCCTAGTCCTCCCTCCATCATTCTCCTAGTCCTCCCTCCATCATTCTCCTAGTCCTCCCTCCATCATTCTCTAGTCCTCCCTCCATCATTCTCCTAGTCCTCCCTCCATCATTCTCCTAGTCCTCCCTCCATCATTCTCCTAGTCCTCCCTCCATCATTCTCCTAGTTCTCCCTCCATCATTCTCCTAGTCCTCCCTCCATCATTCTCCTAGTCCTCCCTCCATCATTCTCCTAGTCTCCCTCCATCATTCTCCTAGTCCTCCCTCCATCATTCTCCTAGTCCTCCCTCCATCATTCTCCTAGTCCTCCCTCCATCATTCTCCTAGTCCTCCCTCCATCATTCTCCTAGTCCTCCCTCCATCATTCTCCTAGTTCTCCCTCCATCATTCTCTAGTCCTCCCTCCATCATTCTCCTAGTCCTCCCTCCATCATTCTCTAGTCCTCCCTCCATCATTCTCCTAGTTCTCCCTCCATCATTCTCCTAGTCCTCCCTCCATCATTCTCCTAGTCCCTCCATCATTCTCCTAGTTCTCCCTCCATCATTCTCCTAGTCCTCCCTCCATCATTCTCCTAGTCCTCCCTCCATCATTCTCCTAGTCCTCCCTCCATCATTCTCCTAGTCCTCCCTCCATCATTCTCTAGTCCTCCCTCCATCATTCTCCTAGTTCTCCCTCCATCATTCTCCTAGTTCTCCCTCCATCATTCTCCTAGTCCTCCCTCCATCATTCTCCTAGTTCTCCCTCCATCATTCTCCTAGTCCTCCCTCCATCATTCTCTAGTCCTCCCTCCATCATTCTCCTAGTCCTCCCTCCATCATTCTCCTAGTCCTCCCTCCATCATTCTCCTAGTTCTCCCTCCATCATTCTCCTAGTCCTCCCTCCATCATTCTCCTAGTCCTCCCTCCATCATTCTCCTAGTTCTCCCTCCATCATTCTCCTAGTCCTCCCTCCATCATTCTCCTAGTCCTCCCTCCATCATTCTCCTAGTCCTCCCTCCATCATTCTCATAGTCCACCCTCCATCATTCTCCTAGTCCTCCCTCCATCATTCTCCTAGTTCTCCCTCCATCATCCTCCTAGTTCTCCCTCCATCATTCTCCTAGTCCTCCCTCCATCATTCTCCTGGTTCTCCCTCCATCATTCTCCTAGTCCTCCCTCCATCATTCTCCTAGTTCTCCCTCCATCATTCTCCTAGTCCTCCCTCCATCATTCTCCTAGTCCTCCCTCCATCATTCTCCTAGTCCTCCCTCCATCATTCTCCTAGTCTCCCTCCATCATTCTCTAGTCCTCCCTCCATCATTCTCCTAGTCCTCCCTCCATCATTCTCCTAGTCCTCCCTCCATCATTCTCCTAGTCCTCCCTCCATCATTCTCCTAGTCCTCCCTCCATCATTCTCCTAGTCCTCCCTCCATCATTCTCCTAGTCCTCCCTCCATCATTCTCCTAGTCCTCCCTCCATCATTCTCCCTAGTCCTCCCTCCATCATTCTCCTAGTTCTCCCTCCATCATTCTCCTAGTCCTCCCTCCATCATTCTCCTAGTCCTCCCTCCATCATTCTCCTAGTCCTCCCTCCATCATTCTCCTAGTCCTCCCTCCATCATTCTCCTAGTCCTCCCTCCATCATTCTCCTAGTCCTCCCTCCATCATTCTCCTAGTCCTCCCTCCATCATTCTCCTAGTCCTCCCTCCATCATTCTCCTAGTCCTCCCTCCATCATTCTCCTAGTCCTCCCTCCATCATTCTCCTAGTCCTCCCTCCATCATTCTCCTAGTCCTCCCTCCATCATTCTCCTAGTCCTCCCTCCATCATTCTCCTAGTCCTCCCTCCATCATTCTCTAGTCCTCCCTCCATCATTCTCTAGTCCTCCCTCCATCATTCTCCTAGTCCTCCCTCCATCATTCTCTAGTCCTCCCTCCATCATTCTCCTAGTCCTCCCTCCATCATTCTCCTAGTCCTCCCTCCATCATTCTCCTAGTCCTCCCTCCATCATTCTCCTAGTCCTCCCTCCATCATTCTCTAGTCCTCCCTCCATCATTCTCCTAGTCCTCCCTCCATCATTCTCCTAGTCCTCCCTCCATCATTCTCCTAGTCCTCCCTCCATCATTCTCCTAGTCCTCCCTCCATCATTCTCTAGTCCTCCCTCCATCATTCTCCTAGTCCTCCCTCCATCATTCTCCTAGTCCTCCCTCCATCATTCTCCTAGTCCTCCCTCCATCATTTCTCCTAGTCCTCCCTCCATCATTCTCCTAGTCCTCCCTCCATCATTCTCCTAGTCCTCCCTCCATCATTCTCCTAGTCTCCCTCCATCATTCTCCTAGTCCTCCCTCCATCATTCTCCTAGTCCTCCCTCCATCATTCTCCTAGTCCTCCCTCCATCATTCTCCTAGTCCTCCCTCCATCATTCTCCTAGTCCTCCCTCCATCATTCTCCTAGTCCTCCCTCCATCATTCTCCTAGTCCTCCCTCCATCATTCTCCTAGTCCTCCCTCCATCATTCTCCTAGTTCTCCCTCCATCATTCTCCTAGTCCTCCCTCCATCATTCTCCTAGTTCTCCCTCCATCATTCTCCTAGTTCTCCCTCCATCATTCTCCTAGTCCTCCCTCCATCATTCTCCTAGTTCTCCCTCCATCATTCTCCTAGTCCTCCCTCCATCATTCTCCTAGTCCCTCCATCATTCTCCTAGTTCTCCCTCCATCATTCTCCTAGTCCTCCCTCCATCATTCTCCTAGTCCTCCCTCCATCATTCTCCTAGTCCTCCCTCCATCATTCTCCTAGTCCTCCCTCCATCATTCTCCTAGTCCTCCCTCCATCATTCTCTAGTTCTCCCTCCATCATTCTCTAGTTCTCCCTCCATCATTCTCCTAGTCCTCCCTCCATCATTCTCCTAGTTCTCCCTCCATCATTCTCCTAGTCCTCCCTCCATCATTCTCCTAGTCCTCCCTCCATCATTCTCCTAGTCCTCCATCCATCATTCTCCTAGTCCTCCCTCCATCATTCTCCTAGTCCTCCTCCATCATTCTCTAGTCCTCCTCCATCATTCTCCTAGTCCTCCCTCCATCATTCTCTAGTCCTCCCTCCATCATTCTCCTAGTCCTCCCTCCATCATTCTCTAGTCTCCCTCCATCATTCTCCTAGTCCTCCCTCCATCATTCTCCTAGTCCTCCCTCCATCATTCTCTAGTCCTCCCTCCATCATTCTCTAGTTCTCCCTCCATCATTCTCCTAGTCCTCCCTCCATCATTCTCTAGTCCTCCCTCCATCATTCTCCTAGTCCTCCCTCCATCATTCTCCTAGTCCTCCCTCCATCATTCTCTAGTTCTCCCTCCATCATTCTCCTAGTCCTCCCTCCATCATTCTCCTAGTCCTCCCTCCATCATTCTCCTAGTCCTCCCTCCATCATTCTCCTAGTCCTCCCTCCATCATTCTCCTAGTCCTCCCTCCATCATTCTCCTAGTCCTCCCTCCATCATTCTCCTAGTCCTCCCTCCATCATTCTCCTAGTCCTCCCTCCATCATTCTCTAGTCCTCCCTCCATCATTCTCCTAGTCCTCCCTCCATCATTCTCTAGTCCTCCCTCCATCATTCTCTAGTCCTCCCTCCATCATTCTCCTAGTCCTCCCTCCATCATTCTCCTAGTCCTCCCTCCATCATTCTCCTAGTCCTCCCTCCATCATTCTCCTAGTCCTCCCTCCATCATTCTCCTAGTCCTCCCTCCATCATTCTCCTAGTTCTCCCTCCATCATTCTCCTAGTTCTCCCTCCATCATTCTCCTAGTCCTCCCTCCATCATTCTCCTAGTCCTCCCTCCATCATTCTCTAGTCCTCCCTCCATCATTCTCCTAGTTCTCCCTCCATCATTCTCCTAGTTCTCCCTCCATCATTCTCCTAGTCCTCCCTCCATCATTCTCCTAGTCCTCCCTCCATCATTCTCCTAGTCCTCCCTCCATCATTCTCCTAGTCCTCCCTCCATCATTCTCATAGTCCTCCCTCCATCATTCTCCTAGTCCTCCCTCCATCATTCTTCTAGTCCTCCCTCCATCATTCTCCTAGTCCTCCCTCCATCATTCTCCTAGTCCTCCCTCCATCATTCTCCTAGTCCTCCCTCCATCATTCTCTAGTCCTCCCTCCATCATTCTCCTAGTCCTCCCTCCATCATTCTCCTAGTCCTCCCTCCATCATTCTCCTAGTCCTCCCTCCATCATTCTCCTAGTCCTCCCTCCATCATTCTCCTAGTCCTCCCTCCATCATTCTCCTAGTCCTCCCTCCATCATTCTCCTAGTCCTCCCTCCATCATTCTCCTAGTCCTCCCTCCATCATTCTCCTAGTCCTCCCTCCATCATTCTCCTAGTCCTCCCTCCATCATTCTCCTAGTCCTCCCTCCATCATTCTCCTAGTCCTCCCTCCATCATTCTCCTAGTCTCCCTCCATCATTCTCCTAGTCCTCCCTCCATCATTCTCCTAGTCCTCCCTCCATCATTCTCCTAGTCCTCCCTCCATCATTCTCCTAGTCCTCCCTCCATCATTCTCCTAGTCCTCCCTCCATCATTCTCCTAGTCCTCCCTCCATCATTCTCCTAGTCCTCCCTCCATCATTCTCCTAGTCCTCCCTCCATCATTCTCTAGTCCTCCCTCCATCATTCTCCTAGTCCTCCCTCCATCATTCTCCTAGTCCTCCCTCCATCATTCTCCTAGTCCTCCCTCCATCATTCTCCTAGTCCTCCCTCCATCATTCTCCTAGTCCTCCCTCCATCATTCTCCTAGTCCTCCCTCCATCATTCTCATAGTCCTCCCTCCATCATTCTCCTAGTCCTCCCTCTATCATTCTCCTAGTCCTCCCTCCATCATTCTCCTAGTCCTCCCTCCATCATTCTTCTAGTCCTCCCTCCATCATTCTCATAGTCCTCCCTCCATCATTCTCCTAGTCCTCCCTCCATCATTCTCCTAGTCCTCCCTCCATCATTCTCCTATTCCTCCCTCCATCATTCTCCTAGTCCTCCCTCCATCATTCTCCTAGTCCTCCCTCCATCATTCTCCTAGTTCTCCCTCCATCATTCTCCTAGTTCTCCCTCCATCATTCTCCTAGTCCTCCCTCCATCATTCTCCTAGTTCTCCCTCCATCATTCTCCTAGTCCTCCCTCCATCATTCTCCTAGTCCCTCCATCATTCTCTTAGTTCTCCCTCCATCATTCTCCTAGTCCTCCCTCCATCAATCTCCTAGTCCTCCCTCCATCATTCTCCTAGTCCTCCCTCCATCATTCTCCTAGTCCCTCCATCATTCTCCTAGTTCTCCCTCCATCATTCTCTAGTCCTCCCTCCATCAATCTCTAGTCCTCCCTCCATCATTCTCCTAGTCCTCCCTCCATCATTCTATTAGTCCTCCCTCCATCATTCTCCAGTCCTCCCTCCATCATTCTCCTAGTTCTCCCTCCATCATTCTCCTAGTTCTCCCTCCATCATTCTCCTAGTCCTCCCTCCATCATTCTCCTAGTTCTCCCTCCATCATTCTCCTAGTCCTCCCTCCATCATTCTCCTAGTCCTCCCTCCATCATTCTCCTAGTCCTCCCTCCATCATTCTCCTAGTCCTCCCTCCATCATTCTCCTAGTCCTCCCTCCATCATTCTCCTAGTCCTCCTCCATCATTCTCTAGTCCTCCCTCCATCATTCTCTAGTCCTCCCCCCATCATTCTCCTAGTCCTCCCTCCATCATTCTCCTAGTCCTCCCTCCATCATTCTCCTAGTCCTCCCTCCATCATTCTCCTAGTCCTCCCTCCATCATTCTCCTAGTCCTCCCTCCATCATTCTCCTAGTTCTCCCTCCATTCTCCTAGTCCTCCCTCCATCATTCTCCTAGTCCTCCCTCCATCATTCTCCTAGTTCTCCCTCCATCATTCTCCTAGTCCTCCCTCCATCATTCTCCTAGTCCTCCCTCCATCATTCTCCTAGTCCTCCCTCCATCATTCTCCTAGTCCTCCCTCCATCATTCTCCTAGTCCTCCCTCCATCATTCTCCTAGTCCTCCCTCCATCATTCTCCTAGTCCTCCCTCCATCATTCTCCTAGTCCTCCCTCCATCATTCTCTAGTCCTCCCTCCATCATTCTCCTAGTCCTCCCTCCATCATTCTCTAGTCCTCCCTCCATCATTCTCCTAGTCCTCCCTCCATCATTCTCCTAGTCCTCCCTCCATCATTCTCCTAGTCCTCCCTCCATCATTCTCCTAGTCCTCCCTCCATCATTCTCCTAGTCCTCCCTCCATCATTCTCCTAGTCCTCCCTCCATCATTCTCCTAGTCCTCCCTCCATCATTCTCCTAGTCCTCCCTCCATCATTCTCCTAGTCCTCCCTCCATCCTAGTCCTCCCTCCATCATTCTCCTAGTTCTCCCTCCATCATTCTCCTAGTCCTCCCTCCATCATTCTCCTAGTCCTCCCTCCATCATTCTCCTAGTCCTCCCTCCATCATTCTCCTAGTCCTCCCTCCATCATTCTCCTAGTCCTCCCTCCATCATTCTCCTAGTCCTCCCTCCATCATTCTCCTAGTCTCCCTCCATCATTCTCCTAGTCCTCCCTCCATCATTCTCCTAGTCCTCCCTCCATCATTCTCCTAGTCCTCCCTCCATCATTCTCCTAGTCCTCCCTCCATCATTCTCCTAGTCCTCCCTCCATCATTCTCCTAGTCCTCCCTCCATCATTCTCCTAGTCCTCCCTCCATCATTCTCTAGTCCTCCCTCCATCATTCTTCTAGTCCTCCCTCCATCATTCTCTAGTCCTCCCTCCATCATTCTCTAGTCCTCCCTCCATCATTCTCCTAGTCCTCCCTCCATCATTCTCCTAGTCCTCCCTCCATCATTCTCCTAGTCCTCCCTCCATCATTCTCCTAGTCCTCCCTCCATCATTCTCTAGTCCTCCCTCCATCATTCTCCTAGTCCTCCCTCCATCATTCTCCTAGTTCTCCCTCCATCATTCTCCTAGTTCTCCCTCCATCATTCTCCTAGTCCTCCCTCCATCATTCTCCTAGTTCTCCCTCCATCCTAGTCCTCCCTCCATCATTCTCCATCCCTCCATCATTCTCCTAGTTCTCCCTCCATCATTCTCCTAGTCCTCCCTCCATCATTCTCCTAGTTCTCCCTCCATCAATCTCCTAGTCCTCCCTCCATCATTCTCCTAGTCCCTCCATCATTCTCCTAGTTCTCCCTCCATCATTCTCCTAGTCCTCCCTCCATCAATCTCCTAGTCCTCCCTCCATCATTCTCCTAGTCCTCCCTCCATCATTCTATTAGTCCTCCCTCCATCATTCTCCTAGTCCTCCCTCCATCATTCTCCTAGTCCTCCCTCCATCATTCTCCTAGTTCTCCCTCCATCATTCTCCTAGTCCTCCCTCCATCATTCTCCTAGTTCTCCCTCCATCATTCTCCTAGTCCTCCCTCCATCATTCTCCTAGTCCTCCCTCCATCATTCTCCTAGTCCTCCCTCCATCATTCTCCCCTCCCTCCATCATTCTCCTAGTCCTCCCTCCATCATTCTCCTAGTTCTCCCTCCATCATTCTCCTAGTCCTCCCTCCATCATTCTCCTAGTTCTCCCTCCATCATTCTCCTAGTCCTCCCTCCATCATTCTCCTAGTCCTCCCTCCATCATTCTCCTAGTCCTCCCTCCATCATTCTCCTAGTCCTCCCTCCATCATTCTCCTAGTCCTCCCTCCATCATTCTCCTAGTCCTCCCTCCATCATTCTCCTAGTCCTCCCTCCATCATTCTCCTAGTCCTCCCTCCATCATTCTCCTAGTCCTCCCTCCATCATTCTCCTAGTCCTCCCTCCATCATTCTCCTAGTCCTCCCTCCATCATTCTCCTAGTCCTCCCTCCATCATTCTCCTAGTCCTCCCTCCCATTCTCCTAGTCCTCCCTCCATCATTCTCCTAGTCCTCCCTCCATCATTCTCCTAGTCCTCCCTCCATCATTCTCCTAGTCCTCCTCCATCATTCTCCTAGTCCTCCCTCCATCATTCTCCTAGTCCTCCCTCCATCATTCTCCTAGTCCTCCCTCCATCATTCTCTAGTCCTCCCTCCATCATTCTCCTAGTCCTCCCTCCATCATTCTCCTAGTCCTCCTCCATCATTCTCCTAGTCCTCCCTCCATCATTCTCCTAGTCCTCCCTCCATCATTCTCCATCCCTCCATTCTCCTAGTTCTCCCTCCATCATTCTCCTAGTCCTCCCTCCATCATTCTCCTAGTCCTCCCTCCATCATTCTCCTAGTCCTCCCTCCATCATTCTCCTAGTCCTCCCTCCATCATTCTCCTAGTTCTTCTCCATCATTCTCCTAGTCCTCCCTCCATCATTCTCCTAGTCCTCCCTCCATCATTCTCCTAGTCCTCCCTCCATCATTCTCCTAGTCCTCCCTCCATCATTCTCCTAGTCCTCCCTCCATCATTCTCCTAGTTCTCCCTCCATCATTCTCCTAGTCCTCCCTCCATCATTCTCCTAGTCCTCCCTCCATCATTCTCCTAGTCCTCCCTCCATCATTCTCCTAGTCCTCCCTCCATCATTCTCCTAGTTCTCCCTCCATCATTCTCCTAGTCCTCCCTCCATCATTCTCCTAGTCCTCCCTCCATCATTCTCCTAGTCCTCCCTCCATCATTCTCCTAGTCCTCCCTCCATCATTCTCCTTCTCCCTCCATCATTCTCTAGTCCTCCCTCCATCATTCTCCTAGTCCTCCCTCCATCATTCTCCTAGTCCTCCCTCCATCATTCTCCTAGTTCTCCCTCCATCATTCTCCTAGTCCTCCCTCCATCATTCTCCTAGTCCTCCCTCCATCATTCTCCTAGTCCTCCCTCCATCATTCTCCTAGTCCTCCCTCCATCATTCTCCTAGTCCTCCCTCCATCATTCTCATAGTCCTCCCTCCATCATTCTCCTAGTCCTCCCTCCATCATTCTCCTAGTCCTCCCTCCATCATTCTCCTAGTCCTCCCTCCATCATTCTCCTAGTCCTCCCTCCATCATTCTCCTAGTCCTCCCTCCATCATTCTCCCTCCTCCATCATTCTCCTAGTCCTCCCTCCATCATTCTCCTAGTTCTCCCTCCATCATTCTCCTAGTCCTCCCTCCATCATTCTCCTAGTCCTCCCTCCATCATTCTCCTAGTCCTCCCTCCATCATTCTCCTAGTCCTCCCTCCATCATTCTCCTAGTCCTCCCTCCATCATTCTCCTAGTCCTCCCTCCATCATTCTCCTAGTCCTCCCTCCATCATTCTCCTAGTCCTCCCTCCATCATTCTCCTAGTCCTCCCTCCATCATTCTCTAGTCCTCCCTCCATCATTCTCCTAGTCCTCCCTCCATCATTCTCCTAGTCCTCCCTCCATCATTCTCCTAGTCCTCCCTCCATCATTCTCCTAGTCCTCCCTCCATCATTCTCCTAGTCCTCCCTCCATCATTCTCCTAGTCCTCCCTCCATCATTCTCCTAGTTCTCCCTCCATCATTCTCCTAGTCCTCCCTCCATCATTCTCCTAGTTCTCCCTCCATCATTCTCCTAGTCCTCCCTCCATCATTCTCTAGTTCTCCCTCCATCATTCTCCTAGTCCTCCCTCCATCATTCTCCTAGTCCCTCCATCATTCTCCTAGTTCTCCCTCCATCATTCTCCTAGTCCTCCCTCCATCATTCTCCTAGTTCTCCCTCCATCATTCTCCTAGTCCTCCCTCCATCATTCTCCTAGTCCTCCCTCCATCATTCTCCTAGTTCTCCCTCCATCATTCTCCTAGTCCTCCCTCCATCATTCTCCTAGTTCTCCCTCCATCATTCTCCTAGTCCTCCCTCCATCATTCTCCTAGTTCTCCCTCCATCATTCTCCTAGTCCTCCCTCCATCATTCTCCTAGTCCTCCCTCCATCATTCTCCTAGTCCTCCCTCCATCATTCTCCTAGTCCTCCCTCCATCATTCTCTAGTCCTCCCTCCATCATTCTCCTAGTCCTCCCTCCATCATTCTCCTAGTCCTCCCTCCATCATTCTCCTAGTTCTCCCTCCATCATTCTCCTAGTCCTCCCTCCATCATTCTCCTAGTCCTCCCTCCATCATTCTCCTAGTCCTCCCTCCATCATTCTCCTAGTCCTCCCTCCATCATTCTCCTAGTCCTCCCTCCATCATTCTCCTAGTCCTCCCTCCATCATTCTCCTAGTCCTCCCTCCATCATTCTCCTAGTCTCCCTCCATCATTCTCCTAGTCCTCCCTCCATCATTCTCCTAGTCCTCCCTCCATCATTCTCCTAGTCCTCCCTCCATCATTCTCCTAGTCCTCCCTCCATCATTCTCCTAGTCCTCCCTCCATCATTCTCCTAGTCCTCCCTCCATCATTCTCCTAGTCCTCCCTCCATCATTCATTCTCCCTCCATCATTCTCCTAGTCCTCCCTCCATCATTCTCTAGTCCTCCCTCCATCATTCTCCTAGTCCTCCCTCCATCATTCTCTAGTCCTCCCTCCATCATTCTCCTAGTCCTCCCTCCATCATTCTCCTAGTCCTCCCTCCATCATTCTCCTAGTCCTCCCTCCATCATTCTCTAGTCCTCCCTCCATCATTCTCCTAGTCCTCCCTCCATCATTCTCCTAGTCCTCCCTCCATCATTCTCCTAGTCCTCCCTCCATCATTCTCCTAGTCCTCCCTCCATCATTCTCCTAGTCCTCCCTCCATCATTCTCCTAGTCCTCCCTCCATCATTCTCCCTCCATCATTCTCCTAGTCCTCCCTCCATCATTCTCCTAGTCCTCCCTCCATCATTCTCCTAGTCCTCCCTCCATCATTCTCCTAGTTCTCCCTCCATCATTCTCCTAGTCCTCCCTCCATCATTCTCCTAGTCCTCCCTCCATCATTCTCCTAGTCCTCCCTCCATCATTCTCCTAGTCCTCCCTCCATCATTCTCCTAGTCCTCCCTCCATCATTCTCCTAGTCATTCTCCCTCCATCATTCTCCTAGTCCTCCCTCCATCATTCTCCTAGTCCTCCCTCCATCATTCTCCTAGTCCTCCCTCCATCATTCTCCTAGTCCTCCCTCCATCATTCTCCTAGTCCTCCCTCCATCATTCTCCTAGTCCTCCCTCCATCATTCTCCTAGTCCTCCCTCCATCATTCTCCTAGTCCTCCCTCCATCATTCTCCTAGTCCTCCCTCCATCATTCTCCTAGTCCTCCCTCCATCATTCTCCTAGTCCTCCCTCCATCATTCTCCTAGTCCTCCCTCCATCATTCTCCTAGTCCTCCCTCCATCATTCTCCTAGTCCTCCCTCCATCATTCTCCTAGTCCTCCCTCCATCATTCTCCTAGTCCTCCCTCCATCATTCTCCTAGTCCTCCCTCCATCATTCTCCTAGTCCTCCCTCCATCATTCTCCTAGTTCTCCCTCCATCATTCTCCTAGTCCTCCCTCCATCATTCTCCTAGTCCTCCCTCCATCATTCTCCTAGTCCTCCCTCCATCATTCTCTAGTCCTCCCTCCATCATTCTCCTAGTCCTCCCTCCATCATTCTCCTAGTCCTCCCTCCATCATTCTCCTAGTCCATCCTCCCTCCATCATTCTCCTAGTCCTCCCTCCATCATTCTCCTAGTCCTCCTCCATCATTCTCCTAGTTCTCCCTCCATCATTCTCCTAGTCCTCCCTCCATCATTCTCCTAGTCCTCCCTCCATCTTTCTCCTAGTCTCCCTCCATCATTCTCTAGTCCTCCCTCCATCATTCTCCTAGTCCTCCCTCCATCATTCTCCTAGTCCTCCCTCCATCATTCTCCTAGTCCTCCCTCCATCATTCTCCTAGTCCTCCCTCCATCATTCTCCTAGTCCTCCCTCCATCATTCTCCTAGTCCTCCCTCCATCATTCTCCTAGTCCTCCCTCCATCATTCTCCTAGTCCTCCCTCCATCATTCTCCTAGTCCTCCCTCCATCATTCTCCTAGTCCTCCCTCCATCATTCTCCTAGTCCTCCCTCCATCATTCTCCTAGTCCTCCCTCCATCATTCTCCTAGTCCTCCCTCCATCATTCTCCTAGTCCTCCCTCCATCATTCTCTAGTCCTCCCTCCATCATTCTCCTAGTCCTCCTCCATCAGTCCTCCCTCCATCATTCTCTAGTCCTCCCTCCATCATTCTCCTAGTTCTCCCTCCATCATTCTCCTAGTCCTCCCTCCATCATTCTCCTAGTCCTCCCTCCATCATTCTCCTAGTTCTCCCTCCATCATTCTCCTAGTCCTCCCTCCATCATTCTCCTAGTCCTCCCTCCATCATTCTCCTAGTCCTCCCTCCATCATTCTCCTAGTCTCCCTCCATCATTCTCCTAGTCCTCCCCTCCATCATTCTCCTAGTCCTCCCTCCATCATTCTCCTAGTCCTCCCTCCATCATTCTCCTAGTCTCCCTCCATCATTCTCCTAGTTCTCCCTCCATCATTCTCCTAGTCCTCCCTCCATCATTCTCCTAGTTCTCCCTCCATCATTCTCCTAGTCCTCCCTCCATCATTCTCCTAGTCCTCCCTCCATCATTCTCCTAGTCCTCCCTCCATCATTCTCCTAGTCCTCCCTCCATCATTCTCCTAGTCCTCCCTCCATCATTCTCCTAGTCCTCCCTCCATCATTCTCCTAGTCCTCCCTCCATCATTCTCCTAGTCCTCCCTCCATCATTCTCCTAGTCCTCCCTCCATCATTCTCCTAGTCCTCCCTCCATCATTCTCCTAGTCCTCCCTCATCATTCTCATTCTCCATCATTCTCTAGTCCTCCCTCCATCATTCTCCTAGTCCTCCCTCCATCATTCTCTAGTTCTCCCTCCATCATTCTCCTAGTCCTCCCTCCATCATTCTCCTAGTCCTCCCTCCATCATTCTCCTAGTCCTCCCTCCATCATTCTCCTAGTCCTCCCTCCATCATTCTCCTAGTCCTCCCTCCATCATTCTCCTAGTCCTCCCTCCATCATTCTCCTAGTCCTCCCTCCATCATTCTCCTAGTTCTCCCTCCATCATTCTCCTAGTCCTCCCTCCATCATTCTCCTAGTCCTCCCTCCATCATTCTCCTAGTCCTCCCTCCATCATTCTCCTAGTCCTCCCTCCATCATTCTCCTAGTCCTCCCTCCATCATTCTCCTAGTCCTCCCTCCATCATTCTCCTAGTCCTCCCTCCATCATTCTCTAGTTCTCCCTCCATCATTCTCCTAGTCCTCCCTCCATCATTCTCTTAGTCCTCCCTCCATCATTCTCCTAGTCCTCCCTCCATCATTCTCCTAGTCCTCCCTCCATCATTCTCCTAGTCCTCCCTCCATCATTCTCCTAGTCCTCCCTCCATCATTCTCCTAGTCCTCCCTCCATCATTCTCCTAGTCCTCCCTCCATCATTCTCCTAGTCCTCCCTCCATCATTCTCCTAGTCCTCCCTCCATCATTCTCCTAGTCCTCCCTCCATCATTCTCCTAGTCCTCCCTCCATCATTCTCCTAGTCCTCCCTCCATCATTCTCCTAGTCCTCCATCCATCATTCTCCTAGTCCTCCCTCCATCATTCTCCTAGTCCTCCCTCCATCATTCTCCTAGTCCTCCCTCCATCATTCTCCTAGTCCTCCCTCCATCATTCTCCTAGTCCTCCCTCCATCATTCTCCTAGTCCTCCCTCCATCATTCTCCTAGTTCTCCCTCCATCATTCTCCTAGTCCTCCCTCCATCATTCTCCTAGTCCTCCCTCAATCATTCTCCTAGTCCTCCCTCCATCATTCTCCTAGTCCTCCCTCCATCATTCTCCTAGTCCTCCCTCCATCATTCTCCTAGTCCTCCCTCCATCATTCTCCTAGTCCTCCCTCCATCATTCTCTAGTCCCTCCATCATTCTCCTAGTCCTCCCTCCATCATTCTCCTAGTCCTCCCTCCATCATTCTCCTAGTCCTCCCTCCATCATTCTCCTAGTCCTCCCTCCATCATTCTCCTAGTCCTCCCTCCATCATTCTCCTAGTTCTCCCTCCATCATTCTCCTAGTCCTCCCTCCATCATTCTCCTAGTCCTCCCTCCATCATTCTCCTAGTTCTCCCTCCATCATTCTCCTAGTCCTCCCTCCATCATTCTCCTAGTCCTCCCTCCATCATTCTCCTAGTCCTCCCTCCATCATTCTCCTAGTTCTCCCTCAATCATTCTCTTAGTCCTCCATCCATCATTCTCCTAGTCCTCCCTCCATCATTCTCCTAGTCCTCCCTCCATCATTCTCCTAGTCCTCCCTCCATCATTCTCCTAGTCCTCCCTCCATCATTCTCTAGTCCTCCCTCCATCATTCTCCTAGTCCTCCCTCCATCATTCTCCTAGTTCTCCCTCCATCATTCTCCTAGTCCTCCCTCCATCATTCTCCTAGTCCTCCTCCATCATTCTCCTAGTCCTCCCTCCATCATTCTCCTAGTCCTCCCTCCATCATTCTCCTAGTCCTCCCTCCATCATTCTCCTAGTCCTCCCTCCATCATTCTCCTAGTCCTCCCTCCATCATTCTCCTAGTCCTCCCTCCATCATTCTCCTAGTCCTCCCTCCATCATTCTCCTAGTCCTCCCTCCATCATTCTCCTAGTCCTCCCTCCATCATTCTCCTAGTCCTCCCTCCATCATTCTCCTAGTCCTCCCTCCATCATTCTCTAGTCCTCCCTCCATCATTCTCCTAGTCCTCCCTCCATCATTCTCCTAGTCCTCCCTCCATCATTCTCCTAGTCCTCCCTCCATCATTCTCCTAGTCCTCCCTCCATCATTCTCCTAGTCCTCCCTCCATCATTCTCCTAGTCCTCCCTCCATCATTCTCCTAGTTCTCCCTCCATCATTCTCTAGTCCTCCCTCCATCATTCTCCTAGTTCTCCCTCCATCATTCTCCTAGTCCTCCCTCCATCATTCTCCTAGTCTCCCTCCATCATTCTCCTAGTTCTCCCTCCATCATTCTCCTAGTCCTCCCTCCATCAATCTCCTAGTCCTCCCTCCATCATTCTCCTAGTCCTCCCTCCATCATTCTATTAGTCCTCCCTCCATCATTCTCCTAGTCCTCCCTCCATCATTCTCCTAGTTCTCCCTCATCATCCTCAGTTCTCCCTCCATCATTCTCCTAGTCCTCCCTCCATCATTCTCCTAGTCCTCCCTCCATCATTCTCCTAGTCCTCCCTCCATCATTCTCCTAGTCCTCCCTCCATCATTCTCCTAGTCCTCCCTCCATCATTCTCCTAGTCCTCCCTCCATCATTCTCCTAGTCCTCCCTCCATCATTCTCCTAGTCCTCCCTCCATCATTCTCCTAGTCCTCCCTCCATCATTCTCCTAGTCCTCCCTCCATCATTCTCCTAGTCCTCCCTCCATCATTCTCCTAGTCCTCCCTCCATCATTCTCCTAGTCCTCCCTCCATCATTCTCCTAGTCCTCCCTCCATCATTCTCCTAGTCCTCCCTCCATCATTCTCCTAGTCCTCCCTCCATCATTCTCCTAGTTCTCCCTCCATCCTAGTCCTCCCTCCATCATTCTCCTAGTCCTCCCTCCATCATTCTCCTAGTCCTCCCTCCATCATTCTCCTCCAGTCATTCTCCCTCCATCATTCTCCTAGTCCTCCCTCCATCATTCTCCTAGTCCTCCCTCCATCATTCTCCTAGTCCTCCCTCCATCATTCTCCTAGTCCTCCCTCCATCATTCTCCTAGTCCTCCCTCCATCATTCTCCTAGTCCTCCTCCATCATTCTCCTAGTCCTCCCTCCATCATTCTCCTAGTCCTCCCTCCATCATTCTCTAGTCCTCCCTCCATCATTCTCCTAGTCCTCCCTCCATCATTCTCCTAGTCCTCCCTCCATCATTCTCCTAGTCCTCCCTCCATCATTCTCCTAGTCCTCCCTCCATCATTCTCCTAGTCCTCCCTCCATCATTCTCCTAGTTCTCCTCCATCATTCTCCTAGTCCTCCCTCCATCATTCTCCTAGTCCTCCCTCCATCATTCTCCTAGTCCTCCCTCCATCATTCTCCTAGTCCTCCCTCCATCATTCTCCTAGTTCTCCCTCCATCATTCTCCTAGTCTCCCTCCATCATTCTCCTAGTCCTCCCTCCATCTAGTCCTCCCTCCATCATTCTCCTAGTCCTCCCTCCATCATTCTCCTAGTCCTCCCTCCATCATTCTCCTAGTCCTCCCTCCATCATTCTCCTAGTCCTCCCTCCATCATTCTCCTAGTCCTCCCTCCATCATTCTCCTAGTCCTCCCTCCATCATTCTCCTAGTCCTCCCTCCATCATTCTCCTAGTCCTCCCTCCATCATTCTCCTAGTCCTCCCTCCATCATTCTCCTAGTCCTCCCTCCATCATTCTCCTAGTCCTCCCTCCATCATTCTCTAGTCCTCCCTCCATCATTCTTCTAGTCCTCCCTCCATCATTCTCATAGTCCTCCCTCCATCATTCTCCTAGTCCTCCCTCCATCATTCTCCTAGTCCTCCCTCCATCATTCTCCTAGTCCTCCCTCCATCATTCTCCTAGTCCTCCCTCCATCATTCTCCTAGTCCTCCCTCCATCATTCTCCTAGTCCTCCCTCCATCATTCTCCTAGTCCTCCCTCCATCATTCTCCTAGTTCTCCCTCCATCATTCTCCTAGTTCTCCCTCCATCATTCTCCTAGTCCTCCCTCCATCATTCTCCTAGTTCTCCCTCCATCATTCTCCTAGTCCTCCCTCCATCATTCTCCTAGTCCTCCCTCCGTCATTCTCCTAGTTCTCCCTCCATCATTCTCCTAGTCCTCCCTCCATCATTCTCCTAGTCCTCCCTCCATCCTAGTCCTCCCTCCATCATTCTCCTAGTCCTCCCTCCATCATTCTCCTAGTTCTCCCTCCATCATTCTCCTAGTCCTCCCTCCATCATTCTCCTAGTCCTCCCTCCATCATTCTCCTAGTCCTCCCTCCATCATTCTCTAGTCCTCCCTCCATCATTCTCCTAGTCCTCCCTCCATCATTCTCCTAGTCCTCCCTCCATCATTCTCCTAGTTCTCCCTCCATCATTCTCCTAGTCCTCCCTCCATCATTCTCCTAGTTCTCCCTCCATCATTCTCCTAGTCCTCCCTCCATCATTCTCCTAGTCCTCCCTCCATCATTCTCCTAGTCCTCCCTCCATCATTCTCCTAGTCCTCCCTCCATCATTCTCCTAGTCCTCCTCCCTCCATCATTCTCCTAGTCCTCCCTCCATCATTCTCCTAGTCCTCCCTCCATCATTCTCCTAGTCCTCCCTCCATCATTCTCCTAGTCCTCCCTCCATCATTCTCCTAGTCCTCCCTCCATCATTCTCCTAGTCCTCCCTCCATCATTCTCCTAGTCCTCCCTCCATCATTCTCCTAGTCCTCCCTCCATCATTCTCCTAGTCCTCCCTCCATCATTCTCCTAGTCCTCCCTCCATCATTCTCCTAGTCCTCCCTCCATCATTCTCCTAGTCCTCCCTCCATCATCCTCTAGTTCTCCCTCCATCATTCTCCTAGTCCTCCCTCCATCATTCTCCTAGTCCTCCCTCCATCATTCTCCTAGTCCTCCCTCCATCATTCTCCTAGTCCTCCCTCCATCATTCTCCTAGTCCTCCCTCCATCATTCTCCTAGTCCTCCCTCCATCATTCTCCTAGTCCTCCCTCCATCATTCTCCTAGTCCTCCCTCCATCATTCTCCTAGTTCTCTCCCTCCATCATTCTCCTAGTCCTCCCTCCATCATTCTCCTAGTCCTCCCTCCATCATTCTCCTAGTCCTCCCTCCATCATTCTCCTAGTCCTCCCTCCATCATTCTCTAGTCCTCCCTCCATCATTCTCCTAGTCCTCCCTCCATCATTCTCCTAGTCCTCCCTCCATCATTCTCCTAGTCCTCCCTCCATCATTCTCCTAGTCCTCCCTCCATCATTCTCCTAGTCCTCCCTCCATCATTCTCCTAGTTCTCCCTCCATCATTCTCCTAGTCTCCCTCCATCATTCTCTAGTCCTCCCTCCATCATTCTCCTAGTTCTCCCTCCATCATTCTCCTAGTCCTCCCTCCATCATTCTCCTAGTCCTCCCTCCATCATTCTCCTAGTCCTCCCTCCATCATTCTCCTAGTCCTCCCTCCATCATTCTCCTAGTCCTCCCTCCATCATTCTCCTAGTCCTCCCTCCATCATTCTCCTAGTCCTCCCTCCATCATTCTCCTAGTCCTCCCTCCATCATTCTCCTAGTCCTCCCTCCATCATTCTCCTAGTCCTCCCTCCATCATTCTCCTAGTCCTCCCTCCATCATTCTCCTAGTCCTCCCTCCATCATTCTCCTAGTCCTCCCTCCATCATTCTCCTAGTCCTCCCTCCATCATTCTCCTAGTCCTCCCTCCATCATTCTCCTAGTCCTCCCTCCATCATTCTCCTAGTCCTCCCTCCATCATTCTCCTAGTCCTCCCTCCATCATTCTCCTAGTTCCTCCCTCCATCATTCTCCTAGTCCTCCCTCCATCATTCTCCTAGTCCTCCCTCCATCATTCTCCTAGTCCTCCCTCCATCATTCTCCTAGTCCCTCCCTCCATCATTCTCCTAGTCCTCCCTCCATCATTCTCCTAGTCCTCCCTCCATCATTCTCCTAGTCCTCCCTCCATCATTCTCCTAGTCCTCCCTCCATCATTCTCCTAGTCCTCCCTCCATCATTCTCCTAGTCCTCCCTCCATCATTCTCCTAGTCCTCCCTCCATCATTCTCCTAGTCCTCCCTCCATCATTCTCCTAGTCCTCCCTCCATCATTCTCCTAGTCCTCCCTCCATCATTCTCCTAGTCCTCCCTCCATCATTCTCTAGTCCTCCCTCCATCATTCTCCTAGTCCTCCCTCCATCATTCTCCTAGTCCTCCCTCCATCATTCTCCTAGTCCTCCCTCCATCATTCTCCTAGTCCTCCCTCCATCATTCTCATAGTCCTCCCTCCATCATTCTCCTAGTCCTCCCTCCATCATTCTTCTAGTCCTCCCTCCATGATTCTCATAGTCAACCCTCCATCATTCTCCTAGTCCTCCCTCCATCATTCTCCTAGTTCTCCCTCCATCATTCTCCTAGTTCTCCCTCCATCATTCTCCTGGTTCTCCCTCCATCATTCTCCTAGTCCTCCCTCCATCATTCTCCTAGTCCTCCCTCCATCATTCTCCTAGTCCTCCCTCCATCATCCTCCTAGTCCTCCCTCCATCATTCTCATAGTCCTCCCTCCATCATTCTCCTAGTCCTCCCTCTATCATTCTCCTAGTCCTCCCTCCATCATTCTCCTAGTCCTCCCTCCATCATTCTCTAGTCCTCCCTCCATCATTCTCCTAGTCCTCCCTCCATCATTCTCCTAGTCCTCCCTCCATCATTCTCCTAGTCCTCCCTCCATCATTCTCCTAGTCCTCCCTCCATCATTCTCCTAGTCCTCCCTCCATCATTCTCCTAGTCCTCCCTCCATCATTCTCCTAGTCCTCCCTCCATCATTCTCCTCCTCCCTCCATCATTCTCCTAGTCCTCCCTCCATCATTCTCCTAGTCCTCCCTCCATCATTCTCCTAGTCCCTCCATCATTCTCCAGTCCTCCTCCATCATTCTCCTAGTCCTCCCTCCATCATTCTCCTAGTCCTCCCTCCATCATTCTCCTAGTCCTCCCTCCATCATTCTCCTGGTTCTCCCTCCATCATTCTCCTAGTCCTCCCTCCATCATTCTCCTAGTTCTCCCTCCATCATTCTCCTAGTCCTCCCTCCATCATTCTCCTAGTCCTCCCTCCATCATTCTCCTAGTCCTCCCTCCATCATTCTCCTAGTCCTCCCTCCATCATTCTCCTAGTCCTCCCTCCATCATTCTCCTAGTCCTCCCTCCATCATTCTCCTAGTCCTCCCTCCATCATTCTCCTAGTCCTCCCTCCATCATTCTCCCTCCATCATTCTCCTAGTCCTCCCTCCATCATTCTCCTAGTCCTCCCTCCATCATTCTCCTAGTCCTCCCTCCATCATTCTTCTAGTCCTCCCTCCATCATTCTCTAGTCCTCCCTCCATCATTCTCCTAGTCCTCCCTCCATCATTCTCCTAGTCCTCCCTCCATCATTCTCCTAGTCCTCCCTCCATCATTCTCCTAGTCCTCCCTCCATCATTCTCCTAGTCCTCCCTCCATCATTCTCCTAGTCCTCCCTCCATCATTCTCTAGTCCTCCCTCCATCATTCTCCTAGTCCTCCCTCCATCATTCTCCTAGTCCTCCCTCCATCATTCTCCTAGTCCTCCCTCCATCATTCTCCTAGTCCTCCCTCCATCATTCTCTAGTCCTCCCTCCATCATTCTCCTAGTCCTCCCTCCATCATTCTCCTAGTCCTCCCTCCATCATTCTCCTAGTCCTCCCTCCATCATTCTCCTAGTTCTCCCTCCATCATTCTCCTAGTCCTCCCTCCATCATTCTCCTAGTTCTCCCTCCATCATTCTCCTAGTCCTCCCTCCATCATTCTCCTAGTCCTCCCTCCATCATTCTCCTAGTCCTCCCTCCATCATCCTCCTAGTCCTCCCTCCATCATTCTCATAGTCCTCCCTCCATCATTCTCCTAGTCCTCCCTCTATCATTCTCATAGTCCTCCCTCCATCATTCTCCTAGTCCTCCCTCCATCATTCTTCTAGTCCTCCCTCCATGATTCTCATAGTCAACCCTCCATCATTCTCCTAGTCCTCCATCCATCATTCTCCTAGTCCTCCCTCCATCATTCTCCTAGTCCTCCCTCCATCATTCTCCTAGTCCTCCCTCCATCATTCTCCTATTCCTCCCTCCATCATTCTCCTAGTCCTCCCTCCATCATTCTCCTAGTCCTCCCTCCATCATTCTCCTAGTTCTCCCTCCATCATTCTCCTAGTTCTCCCTCCATCATTCTCCTAGTCCTCCCTCCATCATTCTCCTAGTCCTCCCTCCATCATTCTCCTAGTCCTCCCTCCATCATTCTCCTAGTCCTCCCTCCATCATTCTCTAGTCCTCCCTCCATCATTCTCCTAGTCCTCCCTCCATCATTCTCCTAGTCCTCCCTCCATCATTCTCCTAGTTCTCCCTCCATCATTCTCCTAGTCCTCCCTCCATCATTCTCCTAGTCCTCCCTCCATCATTCTCCTAGTCCTCCCTCCATCATTCTCCTAGTCCTCCCTCCATCATTCTCCTAGTCCTCCCTCCATCATTCTCCTAGTCCTCCCTCCATCATTCTCCTAGTCCTCCCTCCATCATTCTCCTAGTCCTCCCTCCATCATTCTCCTAGTCCTCCCTCCATCATTCTCCTAGTCCTCCCTCCATCATTCTCCTAGTCCTCCCTCCATCATTCTCCTAGTCCTCCCTCCATCATTCTCTAGTCCTCCCTCCATCATTCTCCTAGTCCTCCCTCCATCATTCTCCTAGTCCTCCCTCCATCATTCTCCTAGTCCTCCCTCCATCATTCTCCTAGTCCTCCCTCCATCATTCTCCTAGTCATCCCTCCATCATTCTCCTAGTCCTCCCTCCATCATTCTCCTAGTCCTCCCTCCATCATTCTCCTAGTCCTCCCTCCATCATTCTCCTAGTCCTCCCTCCATCATTCTCCTAGTCCTCCCTCCATCATTCTCCTAGTCCTCCCTCCATCATTCTCCTAGTCCTCCCTCCATCATTCTCCTAGTCCTCCCTCCATCATTCTCCTAGTCCTCCCTCCATCATTCTCCTAGTCCTCCCTCCATCATTCTCCTAGTCCTCCCTCCATCATTCTCCTAGTCCTCCCTCCATCATTCTCCTAGTCCTCCCTCCATCATTCTCCTAGTCCTCCCTCCATCATTCTCATAGTCCTCCCTCCATCATTCTCCTAGTCCTCCCTCCATCATTCTCCTAGTCCTCCCTCCATCATTCTCCTAGTCCTCCCTCCATCATTCTTCTAGTCCTCCCTCCATCATTCTTCTAGTCCTCCCTCCATCATTCTCCTAGTCCTCCCTCCATCATTCTCCTAGTCCTCCCTCCATCATTCTCCTATTCCTCCCTCCATCATTCTCCTAGTCCTCCCTCCATCATTCTCCTAGTCCTCCCTCCATCATTCTCCTAGTTCTCCCTCCATCATTCTCCTAGTTCTCCCTCCATCATTCTCCTAGTCCTCCCTCCATCATTCTCCTAGTTCTCCCTCCATCAATCTGCTAGTCCTCCCTCCATCATTCTCCTAGTTCTCCCTCCATCATTCTCCTAGTTCTCCCTCCATCATTCTCCTAGTCCTCCCTCCATCATTCTCCTAGTTCTCCCTCCATCAATCTCCTAGTCCTCCCTCCATCATTCTCCTAGTCCCTCCATCATTCTCCTAGTTCTCCCTCCATCATTCTCCTAGTCCTCCCTCCATCAATCTCCTAGTCCTCCCTCCATCATTCTCCTAGTCCTCCCTCCATCATTCTATTAGTCCTCCCTCCATCATTCTCCTAGTCCTCCCTCCATCATTCTCCTAGTTCTCCCTCCATCATCCTCCTAGTTCTCCCTCCATCATTCTCCTAGTCCTCCCTCCATCATTCTCCTGGTTCTCCCTCCATCATTCTCCTAGTCCTCCCTCCATCATTCTCCTAGTTCTCCCTCCATCATTCTCCTAGTCCTCCATCCATCATTCTCCTAGTCCTCCCTCCATCATTCTCCTAGTCCTCCCTCCATCATTCTCCTAGTCCTCCCTCCATCATTCTCCTAGTCCTCCCTCCATCATTCTCCTAGTCCTCCCTCCATCATTCTCCCTCCATCATTCTCCTAGTCCTCCCTCCATCATTCTCCTAGTCCTCCCTCCATCATTCTCCTAGTCCTCCCTCCATCATTCTCCTAGTCCTCCCTCCATCATTCTCCTAGTCCTCCCTCCATCATTCTCCTAGTCCTCCCTCCATCATTCTCCTAGTCCTCCCTCCATCATTCTCCTAGTCCTCCCTCCATCATTCTCCTAGTCCTCCCTCCATCATTCTCCTAGTCCTCCCTCCATCATTCTCCTAGTCCTCCCTCCATCATTCTCCTAGTCCTCCCTCCATCATTCTCCTAGTTCTCCCTCCATCATTCTCCTAGTCCTCCCTCCATCATTCTCCTAGTCCTCCCTCCATCATTCTCCTAGTCCTCCCTCCATCATTCTCCTAGTCCTCCCTCCATCATTCTCCTAGTCCTCCCTCCATCATTCTCCTAGTCCTCCCTCCATCATTCTCTAGTCCTCCCTCCATCATTCTCCTAGTCCTCCCTCCATCATTCTCCTAGTCCTCCCTCCATCATTCTCCTAGTCCTCCCTCCATCATTCTCCTAGTCCTCCCTCCATCATTCTCCTAGTCCTCCCTCCATCATTCTCCTAGTCTCCCTCCATCATTCTCCTAGTCCTCCCTCCATCATTCTCCTAGTCCTCCCTCCATCATTCTCCTAGTCCTCCCTCCATCATTCTCCTAGTCCTCCCTCCATCATTCTCCTAGTCCTCCCTCCATCATTCTCCTAGTTCTCCCTCCATCATTCTCCTAGTCCTCCCTCCATCATTCTCCTAGTTCTCCCTCCATCATTCTCCTCGTCCTCCCTCCATCATTCTCCTAGTCCTCCCTCTATCATTCTCCTGGTTCTCCCTCCATCATTCTCCTAGTCCTCCCTCCATCATTCTCCTAGTCCTCCCTCCATCATTCTCCTAGTCCTCCCTCCATCATTCCTAGTCCTCCCTCCATCATTCTCCTAGTCCTCCCTCCATCATTCTCCTAGTTCTCCCTCCATCATTCTCCTAGTTCTCCCTCCATCATTCTCCTAGTCCTCCCTCCATCATTCTCCTAGTTCTCCCTCCATCATTCTCCTAGTCCTCCCTCCATCATTCTCCTAGTCCTCCCTCCATCATTCTCCTAGTCCTCCTCCATCATTCTCCTAGTCCTCCCTCCATCATTCTCCTAGTCCTCCCTCCATCATTCTCCTAGTCCTCCCTCCATCATTCTCCTAGTCCTCCCTCCATCATTCTCCTAGTCCTCCCTCCATCATTCTCCTAGTCCTCCCTCCATCATTCTCTAGTCCTCCCTCCATCATTCTCCTAGTCCTCCCTCCATCATTCTCCTAGTCCTCCCTCCATCATTCTCCTAGTCCTCCCTCCATCATTCTCCTAGTCCTCCCTCCATCATTCTCCTAGTCCTCCCTCCATCATTCTCCTAGTCCTCCCTCCATCATTCTCCTAGTCCTCCCTCCATCATTCTCCTAGTCCTCCCTCCATCATTCCCTCCATCATTCCTCCCTCCATCATTCTCCTAGTCCTCCCTCCATCATTCTCCTAGTCCTCCCTCCATCATTCTCCTAGTCCTCCCTCCATCATTCTCCTAGTCCTCCCTCCATCATTCTCCTAGTCCTCCCTCCATCATTCTCCTAGTCCTCCCTCCATCATTCTCCTAGTCCTCCCTCCATCATTCTCCTAGTCCTCCCTCCATCATTCTCCTAGTCCTCCCTCCATCATTCTCCTAGTTCTCCCTCCATCATTCTCCTAGTCCTCCCTCCATCATTCTCCTAGTCCTCCCTCCATCATTCTCCTAGTCCTCCCTCCATCATTCTCTAGTCCTCCCTCCATCATTCTCCTAGTCCTCCCTCCATCATTCTCTAGTCCTCCCTCCATCATTCTCCTAGTCCTCCCTCCATCATTCTCCTAGTCCTCCCTCCATCATTCTCCTAGTCCTCCCTCCATCATTCTCTAGTCCTCCCTCCATCATTCTCTAGTCCTCCCTCCATCATTCTCCTAGTCCTCCCTCCATCATTCTCCTAGTCCTCCCTCCATCATTCTCCTAGTCCTCCCTCCATCATTCTCCTAGTCCTCCCTCCATCATTCTCCTAGTCCTCCCTCCATCATTCTCCTAGTCCTCCCTCCATCATTCTCCTAGTTCTCCCTCCATCATTCTCCTAGTTCTCCCTCCATCATTCTCCTAGTCCTCCCTCCATCATTCTCCTAGTTCTCCCTCCATCAATCTCCTAGTCCTCCCTCCATCATTCTCCTAGTCCCTCCATCATTCTCCTAGTTCTCCCTCCATCATTCTCCTAGTCCTCCCTCCATCATTCTCCTAGTTCTCCCTCCATCAATCTCCTAGTCCTCCCTCCATCATTCTCCTAGTCCCTCCATCATTCTCCTAGTTCTCCCTCCATCATTCTCCTAGTCCTCCCTCCATCAATCTCCTAGTCCTCCCTCCATCATTCTCCTAGTCCTCCCTCCATCATTCTATTAGTCCTCCCTCCATCATTCTCCTAGTCCTCCCTCCATCATTCTCCTAGTTCTCCCTCCATCATTCTCCTAGTTCTCCCTCCATCATTCTCCTAGTCCTCCCTCCATCATTCTCCTAGTCCTCCCTCCATCATTCTCCTAGTCCTCCCTCCATCATTCTCCTAGTCCTCCCTCCATCATTCTCCTAGTCCTCCCTCCATCATTCTCCTAGTCCTCCCTCCATCATTCTCCTAGTCCTCCCTCCATCATTCTCCTAGTCCTCCCTCCATCATTCTCCTAGTCCTCCCTCCATCATTCTCCTAGTTCTCCCTCCATCATTCTCCTAGTCCTCCCTCCATCATTCTCCTAGTTCTCCCTCCATCATTCTCCTAGTCCTCCCTCCATCATTCTCCTAGTTCTCCCTCCATCATTCTCCTAGTCCTCCCTCCATCATTCTCCTAGTCCTCCCTCCATCATTCTCCTAGTCCTCCCTCCATCATTCTCCTAGTCCTCCCTCCATCATTCTCCTAGTCCTCCCTCCATCATTCTCCTAGTCCTCCCTCCATCATTCTCCTAGTCCTCCCTCCATCATTCTCCTAGTCCTCCCTCCATCATTCTCCTAGTCCTCCCTCCATCATTCTCCTAGTCCTCCCTCCATCATTCTCCTAGTCCTCCCTCCATCATTCTCCTAGTCCTCCCTCCATCATTCTCCTAGTTCTCCCTCCATCATTCTCCTAGTCCTCCCTCCATCATTCTCCTAGTCCTCCCTCCATCATTCTCCTAGTCCTCCCTCCATCATTCTCCTAGTCCTCCCTCCATCATTCTCCTAGTCCTCCCTCCATCATTCTCCTAGTCCTCCCTCCATCATTCTCTAGTCTCCCTCCATCATTCTCTAGTCCTCCCTCCATCATTCTCCTAGTCCTCCCTCCATCATTCTCCTAGTCCTCCCTCCATCATTCTCCTAGTCCTCCCTCCATCATTCTCCTAGTCCTCCCTCCATCATTCTCCTAGTCCTCCCTCCATCATTCTCCTAGTCCTCCCTCCATCATTCTCATCTCCCTCCATCATTCTCCTAGTCCTCCCTCCATCATTCTCCTAGTCCTCCCTCCATCATTCTCCTAGTCCTCCCTCCATCATTCTCCTAGTCCTCCCTCCATCATTCTCCTAGTCCTCCCTCCATCATTCTCCTAGTCCTCCCTCCATCATTCTCCTAGTCCTCCCTCCATCATTCTCTAGTCCTCCCTCCATCATTCTCCTAGTCCTCCCTCCATCATTCTCCTAGTCCTCCCTCCATCATTCTCCTAGTTCTCCCTCCATCATTCTCCTAGTCCTCCCTCCATCATTCTCCTAGTTCTCCCTCCATCATTCTCCTAGTCCTCCCTCCATCATTCTCTAGTTCTCCCTCCATCATTCTCTAGTCCTCCCTCCATCATTCTCCTAGTCCTCCCTCCATCATTCTCCTAGTCCTCCCTCCATCATTCTCCTAGTCCTCCCTCCATCATTCTCCTAGTCCTCCCTCCATCATTCTCCTAGTCCTCCCTCCATCATTCTCCTAGTTCTCCCTCCATCATTCTCCTAGTCCTCCCTCCATCATTCTCCTAGTCCTCCCTCCATCATTCTCCTAGTCCTCCCTCCATCATTCTCCTAGTCCTCCCTCCATCATTCTCCTAGTCCTCCCTCCATCATTCTCCTAGTCCTCCCTCCATCATTCTCCTAGTCCTCCCTCCATCATTCTCCTAGTCTCCCTCCATCATTCTTCTAGTCCTCCCTCCATCATTCTCCTAGTCCTCCCTCCATCATTCTCCTAGTCCTCCCTCCATCATTCTCTAGTCCTCCCTCCATCATTCTCCTAGTCCTCCCTCCATCATTCTCCTAGTCCTCCCTCCATCATTCTCCTAGTCCTCCCTCCATCATTCTCCTAGTCCTCCCTCCATCATTCTCCTAGTCCTCCCTCCATCATTCTCCTAGTTCTCCCTCCATCATTCTCCTAGTTCTCCCTCCATCATTCTTCTCCCTCCATCATTCTCCTAGTTCTCCCTCCATCATTCTCCTAGTCCTCCCTCCATCATTCTCCTAGTCCTCCCTCCATCATTCTCAGTCCTCCCTCCATCATTCTCCTAGTCCTCCCTCCATCATTCTCCTAGTCTCCCTCCATCATTCTCTTAGTTCTCCCTCCATCATTCTCCTAGTCCTCCCTCCATCATTCTCCTAGTCCTCCCTCCATCATTCTCCTAGTCCTCCCTCCATCATTCTATTAGTCCTCCCTCCATCATTCTCCTAGTCCTCCCTCCATCATTCTCCTAGTTCTCCCTCCATCATCCTCCTAGTTCTCCCTCCATCATTCTCCTAGTCCTCCCTCCATCATTCTCCTAGTTCTCCCTCCATCATTCTCCTAGTCCTCCCTCCATCATTCTCCTAGTCCTCCCTCCATCATTCTCCTAGTCCTCCATCCATCATTCTCCTAGTCCTCCCTCCATCATTCTCCTAGTCCTCCCTCCATCATTCTCCTAGTCCTCCCTCCATCATTCTCCTAGTCCTCCCTCCATCATTCTCCTAGTTCTCCCTCCATCATTCTCCTAGTCCTCCCTCCATCATTCTCCTATTCTCCCTCCATCATTCTCCTAGTCCTCCCTCCATCATTCTCCTAGTCTCCCTCCATCATTCTCCTAGTCCTCCCTCCATCATTCTCCTAGTCCTCCCTCCATCATTCTCCTAGTCCTCCCTCCATCATTCTCCTAGTCCTCCCTCCATCATTCTCCTAGTCCTCCATCCATCATTCTCCTAGTCCTCCCTCCATCATTCTCCTGTTCTCCCTCCATCATTCTCCTAGTCCTCCCTCCATCATTCTCCTAGTCCTCCCTCCATCATTCTCCTAGTCTCCCTCCATCATTCTCCTAGTCCTCCCTCCATCATTCTCCTAGTCCTCCCTCCATCATTCTCCTAGTTCTCCCTCCATCATTCTCCTAGTCCTCCCTCCATCATTCTCCTAGTCCTCCCTCCATCATTCTCCTAGTCCTCCCTCCATCATTCTCCTAGTTCTCCCTCCATCATTCTCCTAGTCCTCCCTCCATCATTCTCCTAGTCCTCCCTCCATCATTCACCTAGTCCTCCCTCCATCATTCTCCTAGTCCTCCCTCCATCATTCTCCTAGTCCTCCCTCCATCATTCTCCTAGTCCTCCCTCCATCATTCTTCTAGTCCTCCCTCCATGATTCTCATAGTCAACCCTCCATCATTCTCCTAGTCCTCCCTCCATCATTCTCCTAGTTCTCCCTCCATCATCCTCCTAGTTCTCCCTCCATCATTCTCCTAGTCCTCCCTCCATCATTCTCCTAGTTCTCCCTCCATCATTCTCCTAGTCCTCCCTCCATCATTCTCCTAGTCCTCCCTCCATCATTCTCCTAGTCCTCCCTCCATCATTCTCCTAGTCCTCCCTCCATCATTCTCCTAGTTCTCCCTCCATCATTCTCCTAGTCCTCCCTCCATCATTCACCTAGTCCTCCCTCCATCATTCTCCTAGTCTTCCCTCCATCATTCTCCTAGTTTTCCCTCCATCATTCTCCTAGTCCTCCCTCCATCATTCTCCTAGTTCTCCCTCCATCATTCACCTAGTCCTCCCTCCATCACCTAGTTCTCCCTCCATCATTCTCCTAGTCATCCCTCCATCATTCTCCTAGTCCTCCCTCCATCATTCTCCTAGTCCTCCCTCCATCATTCTCCTAGTCCTCCCTCCATCATTCTCCTATTCCTCCCTCCATCATTCTCCTAGTCCTCCCTCCATCATTCTCCTAGTTCTCCCTCCATCATTCTCCTAGTCCTCCCTCCATCATTCTCCTAGTCCTCCCTCCATCATTCTCCTAGTCCTCCCTCCATCATTCTCCTAGTCCTCCCTCCATCATTCTCCTAGTCCTCCCTCCATCATTCTCCTATTCCTCCCTCCATCATTCTCCTAGTCCTCCCTCCATCATTCTCCTAGTCCTCCCTCCATCATTCTCCTAGTTCTCCCTCCATCATTCTCCTAGTTCTCCCTCCATCATTCTCCTAGTCCTCCCTCCATCATTCTCCTAGTTCTCCCTCCATCATTCTCCTAGTCCTCCCTCCATTATTCTCCTAGTCCTCCCTCCATCATCCTCTAGTCCTCCATCCATCATTCTCCTAGTCCTCCCTCCATCATTCTCCTAGTCCTCCCTCCATCATTCTCCTAGTCCTCCCTCCATCATTCTCCTAGTCCCTCCATCATTCTCCTAGTTCTCCCTCCATCATTCTCCTAGTCCTCCCTCCATCAATCTCCTAGTCCTCCCTCCATCATTCTCCTAGTCCTCCCTCCATCATTCTATTAGTCCTCCCTCCATCATTCTCCTAGTCCTCCCTCCATCATTCTCCTAGTCCTCCCTCCATCATCCTCCTAGTCCTCCCTCCATCATTCTCCTAGTCCTCCCTCCATCATTCTCCTAGTCCTCCCTCCATCATTCTCCCAGTCCTCCCTCCATCATTCTCCTAGTTCTCCCTCCATCATTCTCCTAGTCCTCCCTCCATCATTCTCTTAGTTCTCCCTCCATCTCTCTCCTAGTTATTTTCCCTCCCCTCCTCCTATATCTCCACATTAACACCACTTCATCTTGATCCTTTCTTGACGATGACCTCCCTTTACCCTCATCCTCCTCTCCTCCTCCTCTCCTGGTCTAATCCTCCTCGTATCCTCCTCTCCTCCTGTCTCTTCCTCTCCTCCTGCTCTCTTTCTCACCTCCTGGTCTCTTTCTCCTCCTCTCATCCTGGTCTCCTCCTCTCTTCCTGGTCTCCTCCTCTCCTCGTGTCTCTTCCTCTCATCCTGCTCTCTTCTTCTCCTCCTGCTCTCTTTCTCACCTCCTGGTCTCTTCCTCTCATCCTGTCTCCTCCTCTCTTTCTGGTCTCCACCTCTCCTCCTGTCTTCTCCTCTTCTCCATTAGATGACCATCTCCACAAGGAGACCATTGATCTCTCACTAAAAACCTCCTCGCTCTCCCTAACCCCCCCCCCTTCCTGCCCCCTCCCCAACCAATTTGCCAGACAGTAAAACTAATATTGTCTTTAATCAGATGCAATTAGGGCTGTAAGTTAAGATCTCCTCCCAATTAAAACTCATTAAGTCCATAATATAATTAGAAGAGAGCTGGGTAACTGGTGCTACTCATCATGGAGCGAGGCGGAGGGAACATGTGGGTGTTGTTGTGTTGTCACCGCCGGCAACACTACTATCCAATAACAGTGACCCCGTGAAGAGATGTGGGTATACAACAGTGGCTCAGACTACAGTTAAATTTTAATTGGATTTTTTTACCCCTTTTTCTCACCAGTTGGTAGTTACAGTCTTGTCCCATCGCTGCAGCTCCCGTACGGACTCGGGAGAGGTGAATATCGAGAGCCATGCGTCCTCTGAAACACGACCCTGCCAAGCCACACTGCTTCTTGATACAATGCTTGTTTTACCCAGAAGCCAGCCGCACCAATGTGTCGAGGGAAACACCGTACACCTGGCGACCGTGTGCCCGCCACAGGAGTCACTAGAGCATGATGGGCCATGTTGTCCTTGTTAGCCCCCCTGTTATCTCTATTTTGATGTAAATGGAATTTCATAGAAAGGTCCAGGCACATATTTTTGATAAACTTACCCCAAACATTAAATAACTTCCTTATCCTCGTTGTGTAGTATGGGGGCCCTGGAAAAACATGAACAAAAACACCCAAATACCTCCTTTTAGAAACGGCAAAGCTCTCAGTATAGTGATTCAGGTCTTTAGATGTTGTACACATGAAATTGTGTCATAACATTCTGTCCATTCTACAGGTAACTGTCAAAATAAAGGATACACTTGAGTAAATGAGGGATACAAAGTATTTTGAAAGCATGGGGTGCTTCCACACAGGAAGTTCGAGACAGAATCTGTGCCAAGGTGCATTGATGCTGTTCTGGCTCGTTGTGGCCCAACACCCTATTAGGATACTTTATGTTGGTGTTTCCTTTATTATGGCAGTTAATTGTAACAGCAGGCTACAAGGAGAATGGAACAGCTGGACAGGGGAAACGGCTCTAGTAACGCAAAAGGGAGTATAACATTATGGATAAAGTTTGGAATTACATATTTTCATGTGTACAACATCTAAAACCCTCTTAGGCCCCACTCCCCCCTATCTGAGATATCTACTGCAGCCCTCATTCTCCACATACAACACCCATTCTGCCAGTCACATTCTGTTAAAGGTCCCCAAAGCACACACATCCCTGGGTCGCTCCTCTTTTCAGTTCGCTGCAGCTAGCGACTGGAACGAGTGTCATGTTCGTTGTATGAGTGAGACCAAGGCGCAGCGTGAATGGAGTTCCACATATTTTTTATGAACTGAAACTCACCAAAAACAAAACAATAAACAACTAAACGAAACGTGAAGCTACTGTTGTGCACTCAGGCAACTAAATGTAGACAAGATCCCACGAAACACAAAAATGGCTGCCTAAATATCATCCCCAATCAGAGACAACGATAAACAGCTGTCTCTGATTGGGAACCATATCAGGCCAACATAGAAATACAAATTCACCTAGATGACCCACCCAAGTCACCATCACGCCCCAACCAATACAGAGAAAAAACAGCTTACTATGGTCAGGGCGTGACAACGAGCTGCAACAAACACTCAAACTGGACAGTTATATCTCAATCTCTTCATTCAAAGACTCAATCATGGACACTCTTACTGACAGTTGTAGCTGCTTTGTATGATGTATTGTTGTCTCTACCTTCTTGCCCTTTGTGCTGTTGACTTTGCCCAATAATGTTTGCACCATGTTTTTGTGTTGCTACCATGTTGTTGTCATGTTGTGTAGCTACCATGCTGTGATGTCATGTGTTGCCACCTTGTTATGTTGTTGTTTTAGGTCTCTCTTTATGTAGTGTTGTGTCTCTCTTATTGTGATGTGTGTTTTTTATCCTATATTTATATTGTATTTAATTTTTTAATCCCAGGCCCCCGTCCCCACAGGAGGCCTTTTGCCTTCTGATAGGCCGACATTGTAAATAAGAATTTGTTCTTAACTGACTGGCCAAGTTAAATAAAGGTTCAATTAAAATAAATAAAATCTAAAGACCTGCATCACTATATTGAGAGCTTTGCCATTTCTAAAAGGACGTATTTGGGTGTTTTTGGAGCCTTCGCTCATTTTTTTTCCCAAGGCCCAAAAAACTACACAACGAGGATGAGGTGATTTGCTGTTTGGAGTAAGTTTCTCAAAAACATGAAATCTAAAAAACGGGTGTCTAGACCCTTCTATAACATGTCATTTACATCAAAAATAGAGATTTGGTTGTAAAAAATGCAACTTTAACCCTCTAAACCTCCCCCTTATAACAGTATACCTACAGTATACCTACTATAACCCTGCACTGCATTGCATGCATTTCTGTGCATTTCTATCAACGACTTTCCTAATAATATACAAAGAACGTATGAAGCCTGTTAGTGCTACTGTTAGGTTGTCCTGTATGTTTGTGACATGTACAGACACACCGAAAGAGACGCACCCCGTTGGAATTTCCCCAGATGGATCATGTATCAACAGAGTAAATATTTTACCATGAAATATGAAGTTAGTTCAGGGCTTATTTTTAATTGATCCTCCTGTAGCCATGTTGATGTAGTTACATTGTTTGCATAACTACTGCTAATGCACACTTTCCTGTGTAAAAACAGCTATGTAGGTTTTGACTGAGACTGAAGTATGGCTGGTACTACATGCTTGTTCCTAGCATATGGAGCTATCCATGGTGCTGAAGCTGAGTTAGATGGAAAGATACTTATTCTGAAGGACAGTGTTTAGGCAATAGAGCTCTCCATGGTTCTGAAAGGTTATTCACCATGTTAGGTCCTCAGTGCTGGAGACTCCACTTATTAAAGCCTTGAGCCTGAATGCACCAAGTCAGACACAGACTGAGGTTTACCTTAGAAAACACAAGGTAAACAAGTTCATCTTATTATTCAGCATTACAAAGCTGTTAACTTTATTTTCCATGCATAACTGAAAGCATATAAGGCTGTACTATTTCTATTTAAAAATCATCCTTCCTAAAGTCATTTACATTACAGCATATGTTATCAATAGAGAAGAATGTTATGTGGTGGTGTGATATAATGTGGGTCATGAAACCGTTTCAAACACCACCTTCAGTATATCAATACAGACACCAACTATTTTGAAGGGGGCTGTGGAATGTCTGAGTGTCACAGCCAATCAGGGATAATTACCAGAGGCCCTCGAGTTTCTCTCCTGTCTTCTAATTGGTTCTCGCTGTCAATCAACAAGTTGTTTCAGTTCACAATTGAACTGCAGAGAGACGATACAAGTCAGGCCAGTGGGATAATTGAGAGTAATTGAGCGAATTGCAGCTTGGAGAAGTTGGCTTAATCGTCACTCACACAATCTGTAGCATGCAGAAAGGAACCATGTGAACAGAGAGAGGAGTCAGATCTTAATAATAAGGAACAAAACACAGCCTTTCATTTCTCCTCTCCACCCCGGAGGAAATGTCTCTTCATCTTATCTGAATGATTGTCCTGTGTGCTGAATGTCTCCATTTCATGTGTATGGGAGAGGCACCTTTGATCTCTACACCCTCAGCTCTGCTCGATACACCAGCCTTGGGGCTAACGCAATTACATGGTCCAAGTCTTAGGACCCCCAGGTGAAACAGGGGAGAGTTGTGTGTGTGTGTGTGTGTGTGTGTGTGTGTGTGTGTGTGTGTGTGTGTGTGTGTGTGTGTGTGTGTGTGTGTGTATGTGTGTGCGCAGGGACGTCCCTAGGGCAAAACATTTTAAGGGCCCTCTTCTTGGCGGCTTAGAGAAAAATGTTAGTTTTAAAGCTAATTTCCTGAAATTCTACACATTTTGATAGGGGGAGTAGAGAAAATGTCGCAGTTTTAAAGCAAGCTTTCTGCAAGTTTACACATTTTGCCATGGGGTAGAGAGAAGTTTAATTCAATTCTACTCCTTTTGCCATTTTATCCAGAGCAATTAGGCTGCCTTGCTCAAGGGCACAACAGCCTAGTCTGCGCAGGGATTCGAACCAGCAACCTTTCGGTTACTGGCCCAATGCTATTAACCACAGCCCCTGGAGGTCAGGGCCATTAGGCACAAGCCCTGTAGTAATCATTCAGACATGATTACTATACGTTTAGATAGCTGGCTAGACTTTTTAACCAGTCTAACAATTGTTAGCTGACATGGCTAATTGAATGACAGTCAATGACTGACATAACAATAGAAAACCTGCTGATACACAACCACATTTTAATATTGCACTTTGTGTATTCTACTATTCTAACGCTCAACAGTAAATTGAGACCCCGACTGAGTTCCTAAAAATATTTATATACACTACCGGTCAAGTCCTCAACTGGCAGCTTCAGTAAATAGTTCCCGCAAAATACCAGTCTCAACGTCAACAGTGAAGAGGTGACTCTGGGATTCTGGCCTTCTAGGCAGAGTTCTTCTGTCCGGTGTCTGTGTTATTTTGCCCATCTTAATCTTTTATTTTTATTGGCCAGTCTGAGATATGGCTTTTTCTTTTCAGCTCTGCCTAGAAGGCCAGCATCCCAGAGTCGCCTCTTCACTGTTGACATTGAGACTGGTGTTTTTCAGGTACTATTTAATGAATCTGCCAGTTGAGGACTTGTGAGGCACCTGTTTCTCAAACTAGACACTCTAATGTACTTGTCCTCTTGCTCAGTTGTGCACCATGGCCTCCCACTCCTCTTTCTATTCTGGTTAGAGCCAGTTGCACTGTTCTGTAAAGGGAGTACAGTACACAGCGTTGTATGAGATCTTCCGTTTCTTGGCAATTTCTCGCATGGAATAGCCTTCATTTCTCAGAACAAGAATTGACTGACAGATACTCAACTAGTCTAAAGAAGGCCAGTTTTATTGCTTCTTTAGTCAGAACAACAGTTTTCAGCTCTTCTAACATATTTGCAAAAGTGTTTTCTAATGATCAATTAGCCTTTTAAAATGATAAACTTGGATTACCTAACACAACGTGCCATTGGAACACAGTGATGGTTGCTGATAATGGGCCTCTGTACGCCTATGTAGATATGCCATAAAAAATCTGCCATTTCCAGCTACAATAGTAATTTACTTAATAATGTCCACACTGTATTTCTGATCAATTGTATGTTATTTTAATGGACAAAAAAAATGTTGTTTTCTTTGAAAAACAAGGACATTTCTAAGTGACCCCAAACTTTTGAATGGTAGTGTATACATAACTTTTTGGTCGAGGCCACCTAGTGGCTGGGGGCCCTAAGCAACCACTTATGTCTGGAGCCGGCCCTGTGTGTGTTTGTGACTGTCTGTGCTTGCATACAGTATATAATCACTCTTGTAGGTACAGTATGTCTATTTGGCTGTGGGTGTGTATGTGAGAGAGAGAATGTGTGAGTGTAGTATGTGTGTGTCCATACTTCATGGTTTGTGGGTCTTGCTTGTGGCAGCAGGGGAGGTGGGGGTGTTTTTGTCGTGGTGGGTGTGGGTGGGTAAAGCATGTGTGCATACATGCATCTTATTTTGTTTGCGTCTGTTCAAACTGCCTTCTTTTATTGACTACATGTGTGTGGGGAGCCACCGGTGCTCTGTGCCATTGAAACGGTGGAATAATCCATATGGTTACCTCTTTTTTAAAGCCCATAACCATGTGTGTGAGGTGTGTACTTTTGTTTCATAGTAGATTTGTTTAAGATTACCAAGAAACAGTGTGTGGGCCTGATTTAGCCCACTGCAGTAAAAGGTTATAGCAGTGTAAGTGTTTCCGTTCGTTTACAATACAGAGGCAGCACATGTAAGACAGGGGCAGGAAGACGGACCCTCAATTTGGTTTCTCATCATCTCCCCCTCCCCCTCCCCCTTTCTCATACTCTCCCCATCCTCAAGAGCTACTTACCTTCCACCACTTTGAAAAAAAGGAAAACATTTCACTGTGCAATTTACATTTCCATATGCTGCCAGTGGCGCCAGGGAGAGTGGATAATTGGGCTAAATGCGGTGACGGTGAGAGAGGGATAGAGAGAAGGCCATCTGAAAAAAAAGAGCCATTACTGGGTGGTTTGCTTTCCCCCTCCACCACTCGTCATTTTACCATCCTGCTCTCAACCACTTGTGCAGCTGAAATGTACCTTGGCCTCCCTCCCTCTCTCTCTCTTTCACTCCCTCAGTCTCACTCTCTACTTCCATCCCCCAGCGCAAACCTCCCTATACCCACTCTCTCTCTATCTCTCCCTCCCTCCCTCTCTGTCTCTCCCACTCTCTATCCCTCCCTCTATTTCTCCCTCCAGCTCTCTCTATCCCTCTCTGTCACTCCGTCCCTCTCTGTCTCTCCCTCCCTCTCTCTTGCCCTCCCTCTCTATCTCTCCCTCCCTCCCTCTCTCTCGCCCTCCCTCTCTATCTCTCCCTCCCTCTCTGTCTCTGTATCCCTCTCTATCCATCCCTCTATCTCTCCCTCCAGCTCTCTCTATCCCTCTGTCACTCCCTCCCTCTCTGTCGCCCTCCCTCTCTATCACTCCATCCCTCTATCTCTCCCTCCAGCTCTCTCTATCCCTCCCTCTCTCTATCCCTCTCTGTCTCTCCCTCCCTCTCTCTATCCCACTCTATCCCTCCCTCCAGCTCTCTCTATCCCTCTCTCTCACCCTCCCTCTCTATCTCTCCCTCCAGCTCTCTCTATCCCTCTCTATCTCTCCCTCCAGCTCTCTCTATCCCTCTCTGTCTCTCCCTCCCTCTCTCTATCCCTCTCTATCCCTCCCTCCCTCTCTCTATCCTCCATCTCTCCCTCCAGCTCTCTCTATCCCTCTCCCTCCATCCCTCTCTATCTCTCTCTCTATCTCTCTATCCCTCTCTCTCCCTCCCTCTCTCTATCCCTCTCTATCCCTCCCTCCAGCTCTCTCTATCCCTCCCTCTCTATCTCTCCCTCTCCCTCCAGCTCACTCTATCACTCTCTCTCTCCCTCCAGCTCTCTCTATCCCTCTCTGTCTCTCCCTCCCTCTCTCTATCCCTCTCTATCCCTCCCTCCAGCTCTCTCTATCCCTCTCTCTCGCCTCCAAACACTTATGTCTGGAGCCGGCCTTGTTTGTGTTTGTGACTGTGTGTGCTTGCATACAGTATATAATCTCCCTCTCTGTATCTCCCCCTCCCTCTCTGTCTCTCCATCTCTCTATCTCTCCCTCCCACTCTGTATCTCCCTCTCTTTATCCCTCTCTCTCGCTCTCCCTCTCCCTCTCTCTATCTCTCCTTCCCTCTCTGTCTATCCATCTGTCGCTCTCTCTCTCTCTCCTTCCAACTATGTCTCTCCCTCTCTCTATGTCTCTCTGGCTCTACCTCTATCCATCTCTGTCTCTCCCTCCCTCTCTCTATTCCTATCTGTCTCTCCTCTCTCTCTTCCCCCCTCTCTGTCTCTCCCTCCCTCTCTGTCTCTCCCTCCCTCTCTCTCTCCCTCCACCTCTGTCTATCCATCTGTCGCTCTCTCTCTCTCTCTCTCCTTCCAACTGTCTCTCTGGCTCTACCTCTATCCATCTCTGTCTCTCCCTCCCTCTCTCTATTCCTATCTGTCTCTCCTCTCTCTCTTCCTCCCTCTCTGTCTCTCCCTCTCTCTATCTCTCCCTCATCCATATTCATCCATCGTCTCTTCCTCTCCCCATGTCACCCACAGCATGGCGTTAATACACCAATTAGCCCTGAGAAGAGATAATAGACTATTTCATATTGCAATAGAGAGAGAGAGAGAGAGACAGAGAGAGAGAGGGAGGGAGAGAGAGAGAGAGAGAGAGAGAGAGAGGGAGGGAGGGAGAGAGAGAGAGAGAGAGAGAGAGAGAAGAGAGAGAGAGAGAGAGAGAGAGAGAGAGAGAGAGAGAGAGAGAGAGAGAGAGAGAGAGATGGGTCTCTCTTTATGGACGTGGCCTGTGAAAACGCTGTAACGTAGTAGTGTTTGTTGTGAAGATCCAGCCAATGGACGGTGGGTGCACGATGAGAAAAGAGCATCAGCGGTCACGGGGGTGTGGGATGAAAGGTGTGGGTGTTACACCAACACTTTGGTGGTTAATGAAACCATAAGCCTGTTTGGCTTTGTCCTGCTGCTCACAGTGGTGGTCCAGCCTTTCACAGCCCATTCAAATGCCACGCACTTGTTCCCTACAAAGAAGTAGCCTCAGTAATTATATCTTAAGCTAAAACTTGTCTCACCCTCTTTATTTACCTCGGGGAGAGATTCAAATGTCACCTCTGATTGATGTGAACAACCAATACAGAACTATTCATAATGCAGTGGTTTTGGGGGGATGAAAATGAGAATGTGACATAAAACTTTTAACATTTAACAAGTGTTGCTGTTCATCTAATCCTGAAAAACGAATAAACAGACAGAAAACAGCATACAAAACAAGAAAATATGTATATGCATGATGCTAGTAACACTGTAAAAACACTGTAATACCATGTTATTACATAGTAACATAGTAACACTGTAAAAACACTGTAATACCATGTTATTACATAGTAACATAGTAACACTGTAAAAACACTGTAATACCATGTTATTACATAGTAACACTACTATGGAATGATAAATAGTAGTATAAGCATGGTACTGTGATTGCATTTGAAATCTCTTAATTTTGATAAGAGATATGAAAATGTAGGCTAATGAAGTAAAGCGTATTTGTTGATAATAAAATCTAAATGTAGAGATTTTAAGGTTGTTTCATTAGATGTTAAATGTGGGATGGGATGAACTGACAGAAATTCTTTCCCAAAAAAATGGGGTCCCCAGAAATTCTGGTGAAAAAAAGGGGGTCCCCGCTGAAAAAACGTTTGAATACCACGGCAATAGAGTGACCATTTGTGTCATTATGCAATGTTCCTTATTTTGTAATAACAAAAAGCTCACGCCAATGAATTGCTATAATATAAATTGACACATTACTTTGACAATTGCATTGCTATCTACAGTACCTTATATCAAAGTATGTCATAAAGAAGTGGTTGTAGTGGAGGTGCTAGTATTTGTCAGTCGTTAGCTGAGCTAGATATACTGTACTAGTAATAGCAATAAGTGCCCACTACTGTAATAACACAACAATAGTTGCAAAGACATTGACATGGTGTGTGTGATTTCTTTGAACGACACCGGGCATTAACTGAATAACACGTGTTTGCTGATTCATGGCTCGCTCCAGTACATTACACTACCATAGGTGACACAGCTTCAATCTCAAATCAAATCAAAATCAAATCAAATCAAATTTTATTTGTCACATACACATGGTTAGCAGATGTTAATGCACAGTGGAAATGCTTGTGCTTCTAGTTCCGACAATGCAGTAGGAGCAAGTAATCTAACTAACAATTCCAAAAAAAAACTACTGTCTTGAGAAAGACAGTGTAAGGGGATAAAGAATATGTACATAAGGATTTTTGAATGAGTGATGGTACAGAGCAGCATAGGCAAGATACAGTAGATGATATGAAGTACAGTATATACATATGAGATAAGTAAAACCAAGTGGCATAGTTAAAGTGGCTAGTGATTACATGTATTACATAAGGATGCAGTCGATGATATAGAGTACAGTATCAACGTATGCATATGAGATGAACAATGTAGGGTAAGTAACATTATATAAGGTAGCATTGTTTAAAGTGGCTAGTGATATATTTACATAATTTCCCATCAATTCCCATGATTAAAGTGGCTGGAGTAGAGTCAGTGTCATTGACAGTGTGTTGGCAGTAGCCACTCAATGTTAGTGGTGGCTGTTTAACAGTCTGATGGCCTTGAGATAGAAGCTGTTTTTCAGTCTCTCGGTCCCAGCTTTGATGCACCTGTACTGACCTCGCCTTCTGGATGACAGCGGGGTGAACAGGCAGTGGCTCGGGTGGTTGATGTCCTTGATGATCTTTATGGCCTTCCTGAATAGCATCGGGTGGTGTAGGTGTCCTGGAGGGCAGGTAGTTTGCCCCATAGGTGATGCGTTGTGCAGACCTCACTACCCTCTGGACAGCCTTACGGTTGAGGGCGGTGCAGTTGCCATACCAGGCGGTGATACAGCCCGCCAGGATGCTCTCGATTGTGCATCTGTAGAAGTTTGTGAGTGCTTTTGGTGACACAGCCTACCATTTCTTCAGCCTCCTGAGGTTGAACAGGCGCTGCTGCGCCTTCCTCACGATGCTGTCATTACACTGTGGTGGACCAATTCAGTTTGTCTGTGATGTGTATGCCTGCAGGAACTTAAAAGGGGACACACCCTCTCCACTACTGTTCCATCGATGTGGATGGGTGTTCCCTCTGCTGTTTCCTGTACAGTACACACAATCATCTCCTTAGTTTTGTTGACGTTGAGTGTGAGGTTATTTTCCTGACACCACACTCCATAGGTGCCCTCACCTCCCCTCCCTGTGTGACTGTCTGATTCGTTGTTGGTGATCAACCTACCACTGTTGTGACACAGCTTCAATCTCTCCCATGTATATACAGCTGTGTGGCTGTCTGATTCATGGCTCGCTGCAGTACATTACACTACCATAGGTGACACAGCTTCAATCTCTCCCATGTATATACAGCTGTGTGACTGTCTGATTCATGGCTCGCTACAGTACATTACACTACCATAGGTGACACAGCTTCAATCTCTCCCATGTATATACAGCTGTGTGACTGTCTGATTCATGGCTCGCTGCAGTACATTACACTACCATAGGTGACACAGCTTCAATCTCTCCCATGTATATACAGCTGTGTGACTGTCTGATTCATGGCTCGCTGCAGTACATTACACTACCATAGGGGACACAGCTTCAATCTCTCCCATGTATATACAGCTGTGTGACTGTCTGATTCATGGCTCGCTGCAGTACATTACACTACCATAGGTGACACAGCTTCAATCTCTCCCATGTATATACAGCTGTGTGACTGTCTGATTCATGGCTCGCTGCAGTACATTACACTACCATAGGTGACACAGCTTCAATCTCTCCCATGTATATACAGCTGTGTGACTGTCTGATTCATGGCTCGCTGCAGTACATTACACTACCATAGGTGACACAGCTTCAATCTCTCCCATGTATATACAGCTGTGTGACTGTCTGATTCATGGCTCGCTGCAGTACATTACACTACCATAGGTGACACAGCTTCAATCTCTCCCATGTATATACAGCTGTGTGACTGTCTGATTCATGGCTCGCTGCAGTACATTACACTACCATAGGTGACACAGCTTCAATCTCTCCCATGTATATACAGCTGTGTGACTGTCTGATTCATGGCTCGCTGCAGTACATTACACTACCATAGGTGACACAGCTTCAATCTCTCCCATGTATATACAGCTGTGTGACTGTCTGATTCATGGCTCGCTGCAGTACATTACACTACCATAGGTGACACAGCTTCAATCTCTCCCATGTATATACAGCTGTGTGACTGTCTGATTCATGGCTCGCTGCAGTACATTACACTACCATAGGTGACACAGCTTCAATCTCTCCCATGTATATACAGCTGTGTGACTGTCTGATTCATGGCTCGCTGCAGTACATTACACTACCATAGGGGACACAGCTTCAATCTCTCCCATGTATATACAGCTGTGTGACTGTCTGATTCATGGCTCGCTGCAGTACATTACACTACCATAGGTGACACAGCTTCAATCTCTCCCATGTATATACAGCTGTGTGACTGTCTGATTCATGGCTCGCTGCAGTACATTACACTACCATAGGTGACACAGCTTCAATCTCTCCCATGTATATACAGCTGTGTGGCTGTCTGCAGAAATCTATTGTGACATTTGATCTTGAAAAACCTGGGGAGGCTTGCTTTCACATAATGATGCAATGCAAATTACATTGTATAGTCTTTATTGGAGGCAAGAATCAGATGAGCTGGTCCATGAAAGTCAGTCAGAGATGGAGCCTTCAGAGGGCGGTGCAATCAGGAAGAGAACCATAAAAATAGAACGATTAGAATGAAGTTCCCTTTTCAAGTCAATGAGGCCATGACGGTACTGTTCTAGCAATGCTATTTCTATGGACAGAACAGTGGCCCTAGCATGGAAGAGGTGGATAGTTATCATCCTGCACACCTACAGACTATAGACCAAAAGCTATTGCAATGCAATTGAATTGGAACTGAAGTTAGACCTGTTTGGCCCCAACAAATGCATGGGTTACATAATGGATCAATCCACTGTCTATTTGACAAAAAGCCTTCCTTTAGTTAGTTGTATAATGTCTCAGATATGGGTCAGATTGATTCAGGTCCAAACCCACTGCTGTCAAAGTAATCCGCTCCAATTCCATCAGGTGGTTTGAAATATTCTAGAACTAATGTAATAATGCAATAATGTAATGTTACCCTTTGCAAGGAATTGTTTTCCTTTTCAGCCATGTGTCAATTGAATAAACTATGGAGGGTCCTGCTGCAAATGAAATGGATGCAGGGTAGGTCTACTCCCACAAAAAGGTCATATCCAAACACCTTACAATCTGTTGTTTGTTGTTGTACTGTGTGAGACATCCTGAGCTGCCCGCCAGCAGTTTCATACTGTGGGTTCCCTCTAATGAGCGAAGACGTTTAGTAAAGCCACATGGAACCAATGTGGACATCTGTCCAGACACTGGTCTCAGAATGGAGGACCTACCAGCTGATATGAACAACAGAGAGCTATGGCATGCCACTGTCCAGCACATTGCGCCACCATGAGCAAGTAAGCAAGCGAGCCTATAGGCTACTAATTGTCAGCAGATCACTTTAAATGAAGGCCTACTTTATAGCGGCGTTGTTATGCGATGTAATAGTTTATAGATGATTCAGTATAACATATTTTATAAATCAGTAGTTATAACTCATTGGTTGACATTGGGATTGTAATGTTGATGTCTAACACATAGTTCGCTGATGAGGCTGATTTCTAAACTATCTGAACGAGTCATACATAGTCTACTACTAGGTCTACTAGCCTTCACAATCCCTTTATAAAGTACAGACCAAGACTCTGTTAGGCCTGTCATTGGTTTCATTTGGAACCCGGAGACAAAATAGCCTAATAGTGTATTGGACAGCATGCAATGTGATTCGCGTAATATAACGTATCTAACTGCAGTTTTATAAGGGGACTTGGGTGTAGGCTTAGGCTATTATTATACAAAAGACTTGTCGTTCCTGTTACCGTCCTGAGCGCCTTCACTAGGGAGCGGCATCACGCGGTGAAACAATACTCTTTCACCAATGCTGCTTTCCTCGGGGTTTTTCTCAACGAGGCACTCGTGTAAAGGAACATACATAGCTTACCCTGTGTCCTTCTCACCTTTCCTTCGTCTTCTCTCTGCTTCCTCCCATGCCACGACCATAAACCCGAACACGTAGTCTAGGATACGTAGTCTGCACGTAAATGAATAACAAGATGAGAATCACAACCCTGAAATAACATTTATGTTTCTGCGTGCGCGGTGGCGCCTGTCTATAGGGACCAGACGTCGACTAGGGAATATAATTATCGCCTCGAGGACTTCACCTGAAATATAGACTTCTCGGTGGAGATTTCGCGATTTTAATAAACAACATATGCGCGACGCTGAATGCTACGCGGTGAACAGCCAGATGCGCGCCTCGCCTGCCAGTCTGTCATCATAGGCAACGACATATGACATTTGCATCACAGGAAAGATGAACTAGCTAAACTTGCTTGCTTTTTTTGTGGGGAAAAAATGCCATTGTGTTTGGTTATTGAAATATGAGCCAAACGCTCTGCAGAACTATTAGTCGTTATTTTGTAGCCGCATGATAGCCTTTCAATTTAACATAAATTATCCAACATCCATCTTTCAATAAATAATCTTAGCCTACCCGTTGACATCGCTGAGGAAGTTCGCCTCAGCTGTGGGGCACCATCAATCTATGAATATTCGCACACAATAATTTGGAATCTTTAGTTCATTCATGCAAAATGTGCGAGAACAGACTACTTGAATGTTCTTGAGTGCGTAGAAGTCCTCTGTAGGCTACCAGCGACAGACATTTCGACATAGGCTACTGACAGAGGAGACAGAACGACTGCTATTTCTACGTGGCATGAGTCGGTAAAGGAACCTTTGATATTTGTGTTTTGGTTCCAGGTTTGATATATCTGCATTGAGAGTCAACAATTGTGGATAGCCTATAATGGAATTTCTTAACCACCGGCATTAGAACCGCATCGGTCCTTCAACAAAAGGTATTTAACCATTGAAGCCTAAAATATTTAGGAAGACATCCAAAGAGATACGTTTTGCAATGGCAAATTGAAAACGGCTTATCTACAACCATTTCAAACGGACTGCGCAGCACACATTTATGTGCTAGGCTAGAGACGTTATTGCCTATTATGGAAAACTGGGACCGCCTTTACGCGCCTAAACGAAATAATGTCTTAAAGTGAGGCAAGGTCGCATTACTATTTATTCTGATACGCATATGGGTATAATTCCATGAGCATAAACGTGATATGAGGGATACGCCGCCACTGTTCTTGTCATTTTTAACCGGCAGGATTTTTCCCGTTTCATTCGCAGTGGTTGTTTTGAAGATAGCAGGTTATTAATTGTTTATCTTTATGCATCCGCGCGAAGAAGGACCAAGAAATGACAAACGACGGATAACCACAGGAGAAGGAGACAGTGAAAAGAGGGGGAAGGAAGAATGAATGAGATATACTGAGCAACGAAGGAAGGAGATTGGAGGAATCAAGGTAGGACACGAAGCAAGGTTTTTAATGTTATAGCCCATGTAGCCTATTTGGGTCTACGGGATGTTGCACTGAATGTGACGGTGGAATCTGTCTGTCACCACGGGCAGAGAGGTGGAGAGGCGTGTAACGAGCTTTATTTATTGATATTTTATGCTTGGACATATGTGGAGTATGTTTACGATGCGTCAACAACAGTTGCTTCATGATTAAAACGTGTGGTTATTTTGTGTGTACACTCGTGTTTAACTAAGCGGACATTAATAGGTAATTTATATTGGACATAATGCCTGAAGTGCAACGTGCAATGCATTACTAATTAAATTGACCATTGTTAAATTGAATTAATGTTAAGCACACTGAATGTTATTTAGCCTCAATCTCCCTGAAATTGAAAACGGTGGACTAGCCTATACAACTAGTCTATACTACATTGTACAACGTTCTGTTGATATCTATGGTTATGCGCAAAATCACTTCCACGACAGCTATTTGGCTTGAATTTGACTGCCTGTGTCCGACACTGGTATTGGAAGGGGACTTGGGCCATTCACGGGCTTGACGTGTACGCAGATGACATGGGAAGAAAAGCGAGCCAGCTTCCTTAATACATTTAATGTATGAGTGAGCGATGAACTGTCGTGGTAAGCTTGCCTGGACGAATTGCCTGGCTTGCAGCGCCCTATACGAGCCCAACCACCCATGAAGAAAAAACGAGAGTATGTGAAAGAAAAATGCGATGAAGAGACAGAGGCAGCATAAGCGGTGTGATGTACTACCTCCCTCCATCTATTTCCCCATTTCCAGCAGCAGCACAGTAGCAGGTCGTCTCATGGAGAGACACCTTTTATCATTTAAGGGCTCATTGCGTGTTATACAAGAAAATCCGCATTAGAGCGCAGGAGAGCTCAAAAGTGAACTGCTCGCCCGTCCCCAATGTGTGGGACTAAAGCATTAATCCTCGACCTCGTTAAACCGTAGCCCAGCCTATACACCACACACTTCATATTCCATATTAACATATTCGCTACTGAATAGGCCTATACTTTCACAGATCTTTTTAAGGTAAGGGCACAGAGGAAATGGAAGTAACACAATACAAACACCATAATTGAAACAGCCACTCAGTTTTTCTACCCTACATCAGCACATGCCAAAGTTAGTTTTGGACTGATACATTTTCTGGATCTTAATGTCCACTCCACACATATGCAGAGAAGTAGCAGGTATTGTACCATTCTTTCAAAAGGCCCATAACAGGCTCACTGGAATTCAAATCCCTTTACATATTAAAGCGGTTATTTTGTGCATTCAAGAAGCCTCTGGCATCCTAGAAATGGTTGAAAGCCAAACATTCTCTCTGCTTGAAGACAAGACAGAAGGAGTTATGCGTCTCTGTCTGCGTGTCACATCACCATCAGAAAAATGATTATTGGATTTCAGTGGGATGATTAATAGTCAGGCATTGGCATGGTATTAATGATACCCCCATGTTGTAATATGGCGGTAATCGGAAGTGGATTTATATCACTGAAATCATTTCGATAGCGTTTTGGCTGTTGTCATAATAGAAGCCATACGTAATATGTGAAGAGTCAAATATTCACATGTACTGAAGAAATCATTTGCATCCAAACCTACATGAAAATATAGCCATGTTTATATTCAATCCATATTCTAGCTCTTACACACGCACACACACACACACCTATTTTTCATACGGTCCTCTCCATATTTCCCTAGCAACGTCCACCCTGTTCAGCATATGAATTGGTTCATCCCCCAAAGCTACTCTTAAGGCTGACTAAATGGATATGTTAATACAAACTAAGTCAAGTGATACACCGCTGATACAAATTCCTCCACAAACAACCCAGGACACAACACAGTGCCCTGTGGAACACCTGCTGCATCGTATAGTCCTGCTATTCATCATTTACAAAAATCGTACTTACAGTGCCTTCAGAAACTATTCATACCCCTTGACTTATTCCACATTTTGTTGTGTTACAGACTGAATTCAAAATGGATACAAACAAAAGCTCACCCATCCACACATAATTACCCCATAATGACAAAGTGAAAACATGTTTTTAGACATTTTTGTAAATGCATTGAAAATGAAATACAGAAATATCTCATTTACAAAAGTATACACACCCCTAAATCAATACTTTGTAAAAGCACCTTTAGTAGTGATTACAGCTGTGAGTTTTTCTGCGTACGTTTCTACGAGCTTGGCACACCTGGATTGTACAATATTTGCACATCATTCTTTAAAAAATTCTTCAAGCTCTATCAAGTTGTTTGTTGATAGCCATGGCTAGGCAGGCATTTTCTAGTTGTGTCACTGCTCGACTGAGGGACCTTACAGATAATTTTATGTGTGGGGTACAGAGATTAGGTAATAAACAGTTATTGCACACAGAGTGAGTCCATGCAACTTATTATGTAACTTGTTTAGCACATTTTTACTCCTGAACTTATTTAGTCTTGCCATAACAAAGGGGTTGACTAGTTATTGGCTCAAGAGTTTTTAGCTTTTCATTTGTAATTAATTTGTAAACATTTCTAAAAACATAATTATACTTTGATATTATTGGCTATTGTGTGTAGGCCAGTGACACAACATTTTAATTTAATCCATTTTAAATTCAGGCTGTTACACTACAACATGTAATATTCCATAAAATAAGCAAAAACGTTGATTTGAGTCTGTAGCCTGAATTCATGATCAGCCAGCCTGCTCCGGTCCATTCCATTGCATTAGGTTGAGGTGTTCACTGATGGATACAGACAGACTGCGTAGCACCATGCATTTTTCATAGAGTGTTGTGCAGTGCTGCTGTACAACTGCCTCTCATGTGATGTGCATAGGCACTGGCTAGTAATCTTTATACCTTTTTAAATAACGTCACACGTGTCTATGCAAGGATGGGGTTTTTCTCCCTCGTCTGACCTACAATCTGGCTATCTATCATGTGCTGTATTTTACATTTCTCATTTTTTTCTGTCTCTCTACTTTCTCGGTTTCTCTTTGTCTCTCTCTGTCTCTCTCTTTCTCTCTGCTTTCTCTCTCTGTCTCTCTCTTGTCTCTTTCTCTCTGCTTTCTCTCTCTGTCTCTCTCTTTCTCTCTCTGTCTCTCTCTGTCTCTTTCTCTCTCTGTCTCTCTCTTGTCTCTCTCTGTCTCTTTCTCTCTGCTTTCTCTCTCTGTCTCTCTCTGTCTCTTTCTCTCTTCTTTCTCTCTCTGCTTTCTCTGTCTCTCTCCCCTCTCTCTCTCTCTCTCTCCCTCCCCCCTCTCCCCCTCTCCCTCCCTCCCCTCCCCTCCCTCTCCTCTCTCCTCTCTCTCTCTCTCTCTCTCTCTCTCTCCCTCTCCCCCTCTCTCTCTCCCTCCCTCTCCCTCTCTCTCTACTCTCTCATCCTCCTCTCCCACTGGTCAGGGTGTTTACCTGCTGTTGGCAGCTTGTGCTGGCTGGTTATTTACCAGCCGTGTAGAGTGATAAGGTTTCTTCTGACAGGGAAAGCCATTATGATTCTAATGACAGTTATTGTGGCGGATCGGAGGCAGAGTTGATTGGCAACTTTGTATGTGTTTCAGCTCCCTAAAAACACGGAGAGACAAGGACGCTTTAAAACAGCTGTCGCCGAAAGTAATTATTGTAATTGATTGTGCCCTATCATGTTTTTTAAAATTCAAAATTGCATCTGTAATTAGTTTTTCTTATTTTTGTATTTGACAAGATTACACTTTGCAGGGTGGAGGTGTTAATGCATGTTTCTGAGTGATTGGACAGAAGAAGGGGAGAAAGAGAGAGAGTTGGTGAGCGGAGGAGAGAGAGAGAGGTACACAATGGGCAACAAGCAGAAATTGTCTGGGTTGTTGTGCGGAGGCACAAAGGCGACGGGAACAGGGCGTCCCAGTCAAGGCTGTTCGGGGCTGGAGCTCAGTCAGGGCCTTTGTGTTGTGAAGTGTTGCTGGGTGAATGTGTCTCTGAATGTAGCAGCCTGTAACTGCAGCATCCCAGTGCCACTGACTTTACGAGTCACACAGGCCCTCCTACATCTGGAACAGGGGCGAGGGCTGGGAGGGGGGGATTAAACCTCACCCCATCATCCCTCTATCCTGCACATCCTTGAGCCACCCTCATTTATAACATGACCAGAGAGCATCAGTCAGGAGGACTGTTTTTCATACATGGAGTGGGCTGTAGAATTAGCCTGATGGGTCCCATGTAGGAACACAGTGGATTGTTTGCCCTCCGTATTTGGGTTGTGTCTATCGACTGTGAAGGGGCTTGGTTTACAGCTGTGAAAAGACTCAAAGAGGCCCAATCAATGGACCACTCAGCCACCCAAGCAACTCATTTGGATCTGCCCACGTTTACAGTAGCGTGTGTGTGTGTGTGTGTGTGTGTGTGTGTGTGTGTGTGTGTGTGTGTGTGTGTGTGTGTGTGTGTGTGTGTGTCTGTGTGTGTGTGTGTGTGTGTGGATTGGCTCCAAATTGGCGTGTCGCTCTGGTAAGTCACACCAGTCCTAACAACCACCCTGCAACCTGCTGCCCACAATGGCAGACTGATTGCCCTTTTCAACATGCTTGATTATTCCATTCTTACCGGGAAAGAAAAGTAAAAATGTAGCCAGACTAGGGTCTCAACAATTGCCGTTGTATATCCAGCAGCATAGCACTCCCCGCCTCGGCCCTTAGTGTTCAGCACAGCATCAGTCTATTCCAACCTCCCTCTCCATTATTTCACTGTTCAAATATATTTAGATTCGTAAGATGCTGTTCTTGAAAAAGAGTTGGAGGTCCATAGTGGCCATTTTGAAACACAATGAAAGTACAGCACTTAAGAATAATGATACTGTATACGAAAAGATGTTAGTCCTGCTGGTTGCAATAAATGCCAGAGCTATAGGTGCTCTTTACTTAAAGCTGCAATCAGCAGTTGAAACAATAACGAAACAATAACAAAGCAAATTCCCCGTCCCTGTTTTGGTAAAAAGCTGAAGGATGGGGTTGGAGAAATGTTACCACTCCCAAATTCATAGATAGAGCTATGGATTCAAGGGCTGACCGTCCATCATAACACGTGTAGTTTTAACCATGTTTTGAGCTTATATAGTGTTTGTTTACATTTCATTTGTTAACAAACAGAGTAAAACAAGCATATATTTTGGAGGATTCTGATGGGGTACGACAGTTGAACTAAGCTTATGAGGAATTTATAAATTATATTCTTCAATAATCAATGGGTACATATCATGGATTTCTACCCCCCAAAAATGTATGTATCAACTGCAGATTGCTCCTTTAAAGTGAAAAAGTATGACTCTTATATACTGAACAACAAATTAAACGCAACAGGCAACATTTTCAAAGATTTTACTGAGTTATAGATCATATAAGGAAATAAATTCATTAGGTCCTAATCAATGGATTTCACCTGACTGGGGAGGGGTGCAGCCATAGGTGGGCCTTGGAGGGCATAGGCCCACCCACTTGGCAGCCAAGCTCACCCAATGGGGAGCCAGGCCCAGCCAATCAGAATTTGTTTTTCCCCACGAAAGGGCTTTATTACAGACAGAAATACTCCTCAGAACTATCCCTTTTAGAATAATGAAGAGGATTCAGAACACATTTTTCCCACTTGTCTCCATTTCCCCATGTCTCTCCATGTATTTCCTCCTAAGACAGTGAGAGGGAAGAGACATCCCCAGAGAGGGTGAAAGACAGAGAGGTGAACCATTAGCACCATCCAAGTTAAGCTTTCCTACTCGTTAGGCTAAATGGGCTCCTTGCTGAACCTGTCTGTCTGAAAAAGTAGATCCCGGCCAGATGAAAGGAAACAGGGATCAATTGACCTAATAGCTTGTACAATCATCTCCTATGCTTTTCTGATAGATTGACGGAGGGTGTTGGCTGGAGTAGAAGCAGTGATGGTTATGAAGCTGCTGGGATGGGCTGGTCGAAACAGAGCTGTGGTGTGTGAGACGTGGTGTGTGTGCCTGTGTGTGGTATTAGTGACAGTCCAGTATCAGCTTCCTTCAACTCCTCCTCCTCAGTATACCTTTTCACACTTGGCGACCCTCTCTCTCTCTCTCTCTCTCTCTCTCTCTCTCTCTCTCTCTCTCTCTCTCTCTCTCTCTCTCTCTCAATTCAATTCAATTCAATTCAAGGGCTTTATTGGCATGGGAAACATGTGTTAACATTGCCAAAGCAAGTGAGGTAGACAACATACAAAGTGAATATATAAAGTGAAAAACAACAAAAATTAACAGTAAACTCTCTCTCTCTCTCTCTACCGGCATCAATATTGACACTTTTGTCCTCATTACCTTGTCAGCCTGCGCTCTCTGCCACACAGAGACACCTCCTCTCCCTAATAAACCACTCTTTACATGACCCCTGGCTCCTCACTGGCTCCTCCCTGGCTCCTCACTGGCTCCTCACTGCTCCTCCCTGCTCCTCACTGGCTCCTCACTGGCTCCTCACTGGCTACTCCCTGACTCCTCACTGGCTCCTCTCTGGCTGCTCACTGGCTCCTCCCTGGCTCCTCCCTGACTCCTCACTGGCTCCTCCCTGGCTCCTCACTGGCTCCTCCCTGGCTGCTCACTGCTCCTCACTGCTCCTTGCTTCCACTGACCCTTTCAGAGCAGAGGAATTAGTGCAGAAGTTATTAATTGTCTTCTTAGAACAATCAGCAGCTTCAATGAGGCGTCAGGCTAGATAAAGAGAAATGCATCAACAGGGGGGCGAGCCTGCATGGCGCCGGAGGGTGTGTGTGTTTGTGTGTGTGTGGTTACCTGTTCTGTAAGGGCAGCAGCAGTGCTCACCTGAGACATGAGTCAGTCCATAGAGGACTGTGCAGCTCTGCCGTGTGTGAGGGGAGCTGTTATTTGTGTCCGCAACACTCCCTCTGGAGAAGATGTGTTTGAAGAGTGTGTACATGTGTGTGTGTCAGCTAGGGTTTGAGCTGTGAGAGAGGAGACACCACAAGGACACACAACGGCAGCTGTTTGTTTGCCTGTGTCTGTAGAAATGGGAGTTGGAAGGAACAGGGGAGAGGTAGAGGAAGGAGAAAGGGAGAGGTAGAGGAACAGAGGGAGGAGGAGAGAGGGAGCTCATGAAGAAAGGGGTGACAGGCCAATGTAGATTCATAAATTAAAGCAGCCAAAACACCTAAAGCATAAAACATAGGCAGATGGTAGATGAGAGAAAGGAGAGAGAGAGGGGGGGGAGAGAGAGAAAGGGGGGGGAGGGGAGAGAGAGAGAGAGAGCAGAAAGAGAGAGGGGGAGAGACAGAGAGAGGCAGAGAGAGAAAGAGAGAGAGAGAGATAAAGAGAGAGGAGAGATAGAGAGAGAGGGGGTAGAGAGAGAGACAGAGCCAGAGAACGCATCCAGAGTAGATTCATTAAGAATTATAATTACAGTGGGACTACGCATCTCTCACCTGAGATTTGCCCTGTGGCCTGCTCCCTCTCTCCTCTCCTCCTCTCCCTCACCCTCTCTCCTCTCATCCTCTCCCTCTCTCCTCTTCCTCTCTCCTCTCCTCCTCTCTATCTCTCCTCCTCTCCCTCTCTCCTCTCCTCCTCTCCCTCTCTCCTCTCCCTCTCTCCCTCTCCTCTCCCTCTCCCTCTCGCTCTCTCCTCCTCTCCCTCTCCTCCTCTCCCTCTCCCTCTCTCCTCCTCTCCCTCTCTCTCCTCTCCTCCCTCTCCCTCTCTCCTCTCCTCCTCTCCCTCTCCTCCTCTCCCTCTCTCCTCCTCTCCCTCTCTCCTATCCTCCTCTCCCTCTCCCCCTCTTGTCTCCTTCAATATTCATACCTTTTTCTCCTTACTGTATTATTGTCATCAACGATCCACAACGTCTACTGGATTTATGATGTTCACTGACCACACTGTCCAACTGCCAATGGACATACCAATACCTACTATTTTTCCATATAATTATAATGGTGCTCATTACCACAAACAATGACTGTGGAGCACTTCACTGCCCTTGTCCATACAATATGACCAGAACTCAAGGCTTAATATTTTCAGGTGAGTATGTGTTGAATATAGTTTCAACATAACACATATAAGACATGTTATGTGACCATAGTTTAACACAGACAGTGGTTTGGGGCCTAGTTTAATAACCACACAATCCAATCTTTATGAACTTTACCAGTTCTACTCAGCTCATCCCACTGCATACACAAACAAACCACACGTCATAGATCATCAGACCACAAATCAACTACACTGACCACAACCTAACCTACCGTGACCTCACAGCAACATGGTATTCCAGTGACCACACGTCATGTTCTGACCTCACTGACCACAGCTGTTCAAAACGGTTCCTAAACACTGGCCTTACATCCAATAAAACCAATTACTATGACCTGTCTCTTCCTTGACTATTTTATTGTTTGTTGTTGCTGATGCTCAGAGTGCATGGTGGACATTACAATGCCTCTGGAATAGGGCATTTCAGCCTTTTCCTCTTACAATTGGCTCATTGCTTTGCTTGTGACTTGATTTATTTGAAAGATTGGTTTTATTGATCTGGTGAATTAATGTGGAGGCCATATAATCAGTGTGTTATGGAACTATGCAGAATTTGACATCTCTGTGAACTCAAATGAATTGAGTGTACACTATTGATCTGGTTATCCACTGAATTTACACAGCTATTTGTCTAAGGCCTGATTAATTCAGTCTGTGTGTGTGTGTGTGTGTGTGTGTGTGTGTGTGTGTGTGTGTGTGTGTGTGTGTGTGTGTGTGTGTGTGTGTGTGTGTGTGTGTGTGTGTGTGTGTGTGTGTGTGTGTGTGTGTGTGTGTGTTTTGCCAGTGGTAATTGCATCTGTTATGGATGGCCGTTTTTTACCCCTTTGTTGGAGTCAAAGCAATGAGAGCATGAGAGAGAACTGATATAATACAACCACTCCCCAATATAGTACACCACACATACACACACTAACACACACATATTTACACACACACAGATACACACACACATACACATATATACACACACAGATACACACACATACACATATATACACACATACACATATATACACACACAGATACACACACATACACATATATACATACACACATTACACACACATATACACACATACACACACACAGGTATTGCGGAATGATGAGTCAAATTGTACTGCGTACCGGCAGGTACAGTATGTCAGAGTAGTGTTTGTTCCAACTAGAACAGGGAACCCTGAGTAAAGCTGTCTTACTAATGAACTGAGTTCTACTGAGGATAGAGAAGGATTCCACCTGACAGCTGTCTACCCTGATGCAGTGCCTGTCAAACAATAACATTTGTTTGGAGATGTTTGTTTGTGCTCATTATAGATGAAAGAAAGAGCCTTCCTCCATCCTCCTCATCCATGTTCATGTAGAAACCCCAAACAAAAACAGGGCTAGATAAAGAGGTATAGATACGGATAGATACGGTATTTCATTTAAAGAAAACTTTAAAGAACTGTCGTTTGTAGCTACATTGACATTCTGCAGTCATAATTAGGTCTGGCTCAATTACCGTATAACCATGTAACCGACAGTTATGGATGAAGACAGTCATGAAAATAAAATAACCGTCATAAAATACATAGAACAGCTGTGTAGAACGAACAGCTGACTGAAGACGGGACAGCCAAGCATTTGTGTGGTTGAGTCTGTATCTGCTGCAAACTAGTCTTCAGTTGGGCAATGGCCCCCTCCCCCATTGAATTGGGACGCCGGTTCTATTCATTTTATTTCTAGGGCAGCACATGCAGTCGGGAACGGAGGAGAGGAGAAAATGTGTCTTTTTTTCCCTTCCCATATTTGCTATTCGAACGGCTATTAGGGTGACTGTGGTCATTTGGCTGGACAATAACTGTCGACCAAAATTCCATGACCGTCACAGCCCTAGTCATAATAACCATTGTGATGAACATATCTCGTTTGCAGAGTATTCACTGATTCTGACTGACATTTGCTACTGTGTACTTTTTGCACATTGGCTGTCCTTGACCGTATGATATGCAGTGTCCTTGACCGTATGATATGCAGTGTCCTTGACCGTATGACATGCAGTGTCCTTGACCGTATGATATGCAGTGTCCTTGACCGTATGACATGCAGTGTCCTTGACCGTATGATATGCAGTGTCCTTGACCGTATGATATGCAGTGTCCTTGACCGTATGACATGCATGACCGTATGATATGCAGTGTCCTTGACCGTATGATATGCAGTGTCCTTGACCGTATGACATGCAGTGTCCTTGACCGTATGATATGCAGTGTCCTTGACCGTATGATATGCAGTGTCCTTGACCGTATGATATGCAGTGTCCTTGACCGTATGATATGCAGTGTCCTTGACCGTATGATATGCAGTGTCCTTGACCGTATGACATGCAGTGTCCTTGACCGTATGATATGCAGTGTCCTTGACCGTATGATATGCAGTGTCCTTGACCGTATGATATGCAGTGTCCTTGCTGGGTTACAGCACCATTTTCATTAGATAACTACGGAAATACCTTGCTTTGAATTGAATAAACATTATTATACATTCTTCCTATTTCTACGGAAATATATTCACTATAGACGGCACAAGGCTTAAGGACTTAGAATTACATTTCTAGATCCCTTTATCAAAAGGTATCCTACTGGTGTTGGTTTTAAATAATACATTCATTCAGGGGTTTCCTTTGTTGTTCCTTTCCAAAAGAATGAGTTTGGGGATTAAGCTCTACCAACAGTAGGAGCTCATATTTTAGATTTTATTTAACCTTTATTTAACTAGGCAAGTCAGTTAAGAACAAATTCTTATTTACAAATTCTTATTTACGGTTATTATACATACACATAATAAAATCCCAAAGTAAATTCTAAGTTCTTATTAATTACTCAGTAAGTTCCAAATCCCACCTTATAATGACCATGTAGCCTACAGTAACATTAATATTAGGGGCAACACCTAACCCATGTGATGGGTATAACTCTGGGAAGACCTCGAAGGCGACAGTGTCTGTAATGAACTTGTACTAGGTATGTAAGAACATGCTCTACTGACTGCTGTGGATTTACAGAGAATAATATGAAGCCAGTGTATAATTGGTTGGCACTCTGTAATTGCATTGAGGCCATTATAAGACTTTTAACAGGGCTATTCTAGCATCGTTTCTACTGATGGTCACTCTGACCCTTTGTACACTAACCACTAACCTTGTGTCCTTTATACACCCAGGATCTTCTGTTGGTCGAACTGTATGCTTGTTGTGCACTGATTGCCTCTATTCTAGCCTGCACTTACTTCTTGGCATGTATTTGCTGCATCGTACACTCATCTGGCTGCCACTCAATACCCTTGTCTTCTGCTCCTCCACCATCTGTCTACTAACATGAACAATCATCTAACCTCGCACTAGCTTATGCCACTGTATACTCAAAGTGTACCCTAACTAAAATGGCTTTGCACTCACTTGCCTGTTTGCACATCTAGCCTCTTCCTGCTTGTGTACTCTCACCTGCCCCTGAGTGCACTAACATGCTCCTTTGTCCACTCCCACATCCTGTCTCTGTCCTAGCATTCGCCCTCCACTCACCCCACTCCTGAGCACACGTGCCCTCTCACTCACCCCACACGTTAGCAGATATGGATGGAAGTACAAACGACCCTGAATGAACCCAGATATTGAGCCATTTTAAAGCTGGAGGCTTTAGACAATATCCCCAGCCTATCCCTGCTCTGCAGTGACCGTTCTACTGAAAAGTGAGGGGCCAGGGATCCTCCCAGCATGCACCAGGGCTTTATGGGAGTTTATGGGGAGTGTATGACCCCTCCTCTTCCTCAGCGGTGTACTTGCTTGCGCTGGTAGCCTGGCACTCTTCCCACTGGCTGGAATTAGCAAGGCGAGGAAAACAAACAAATTACAGGGAAACAAACGGAATGGGTAATAAGCATGTAGTGACATGAAGAGAATCCTGTCAGCAGGACAGGAGGGAGTTAGGGAGGGAAGTAAGGAGGGAAGGAAGGAAGGAAGGAGGGAGGTAAGGAAGGAAGGAAGGAGGGAGGGAGGTAAGGAAGGAGGGAGGGGTGGGGAGGGGGATGCAGAGTGTAATTTTATCCTTCACTCTCTCTCAATTTATCCCTTATTCTATTTCTACATTTCTCTCCATCTCTCTCTTCTCTCCTCTCTCTCCTCTCTCCTATCTCTCTCCTCTCTCTCTCTCTCTCTCTCTCTCCTCTCTCTCTCTCAATGTCACTCTACCACCCTCTATTCCCCCCCCTCTCTCTCTCTCTCTCTCTCTCTCCTCTCTCATATCTCTCTTTTCTCTCTCTCTCCTCTCTCTCCTCTCTCCTATCTCTCTCTCTCTCTCTCTCTCTCTCTCTCTCTCTCTCTCTCTCTCTCTCTCAATGTCACTCTACCACCCTCTATTCCTCCTCTCTCTCTCTCTCTCTCTCTCTCTCTCTCTCTCTCTCTCCTCTCTCTCTCCTCTCTCTCCTCTCTCTCCTCTCTCTCTCAATTTCACTCTACCACCCTCTATTCCCCCTCTCTCCCTCTCTCCCTGCGGCCCCTCTGCGTGGAGATCATCCCTGTGTATGGGGCAGTTGGAGACAGATGGGCGGATGATGGATCTGACGTTATAGACAGCAGCGTGATGGATGGTTGGCCGGCTGATATGGGATTAATGCAGTGGCCGGGCTGCGGGGGCCAGAGCGGATGGCTCTGTGATAGATAGATAAAACTGACGAGCAGATAAACAACAGAGCGCTAATCCACGCCCCCTTGATGGACAGAAAATCAAAGATGGGGAAAAGAGCACAGAGGGAGAGTTTGGGTGTTTGTGCTCAGTGTAGACTGTCTGCACGGTGTGGAGATAGAGGGGTCTGGAGGGTGAGAGGGACATGGGGTGGGTGTGTGTGTGTGTGTGGGAGGGGGGGGCATTTTGACATACAGATGTAGATCTTAATTTGATCACTCTCTTGTTGCTGAGACTTTTCCTGCACAGTAGTGTATTCAAGGTATAAAAAGGCTTCTGAAGTTTGTCATTTCCATTTAAAATGTCAGACTTGATTTGCCGTAACGAAAAATCTATCAACCCCTCCAAAAGAGGTCCATTAATTATAATCCACATAATAATTCACATTTCCTGTTGCTGCAGGATTATTGCCCTGCTTTAGCAAACTGGCTCATATTAAGATCCTACATCTGTAGGGCTTAGTGTCAGCATGATTATAGGGAGATAACAGGATGGGATTGAGCAAACTGGGTGAGGGTAGAGTTTGGTGAAAGGACATAGCTGGGTGTAGGTGGGCAGTATGGCTGTTGAAGAGAGATTGGGGCATAAGTAATTGGGCATAGTGGGGTATGATGGGGTGATTGGAATTGGATGATGTAGTCTGCTGGTTGGAGTTTGTAAATAGAGGAGATTGTTGGTCTGTTTTTAGGGGAGGATGTTGTATTTGGTTATGAATCACACACACACACACACACACACACACACACACACACACACACACACACACACACACACACACACACACACACACACACACACACACACTTGGGAGTTAGGAATTAGAGTGGTGCTATATGCTGGATGGGAAGATGACAAGATGTCTTTTTAGACGAGGAGAGGAGATAGCGAGCGAGAGAGTGAAGAAATCATCTCTTGTATCTGCCCATCCTCACATTGTAGCTGTTCACCATCTCAGGGCACTACAGGGCTGTTGGTATCCTCACGTTGTAGCTGAATCTTCAGGTTTGTAGCTGTTCACCATCTCAGGGCACTACAGGGGCGTTGGTATCCTCACGTTGTAGCTGTTCACCATTTCAGGGCACTACAGGGCCGTTGGTATCCTCACGTTGTAGCTGAATCTTCAGGTTTGTAGCTGTTCACCATCTCAGGGTACTACAGGGCTGTTGGTATCCTCACGTTGTAGCTGTTCACCATCTCAGGGCACTACAGGGGCGTTGGTATCCTCACGTTGTAGCTGTTCACCATCTCAGGGCACTACAGGGGCGTTGGTATCCTCACGTTGTAGCTGTTCACCATCTCAGGGCATAACATGGGCGTTGGTATCCTCACGTTGTAGCTGTTCACCATTTCAGGGCACTACAGGGCCGTTGGTATCCTCACATTGTAGCTGTTCACCATCTCAGGGCATAACAGGAGCGTTGGTATCCTCACGTTGTAGCTGTTCACCATCTCAGGGCACTACAGGGGCGTTGGTATCCTCACGTTGTAGCTGTTCACCATCTCAGGGCACTACAGGGGCATTGGTATCCTCACATTGTAGCTGTTCACCATCTAAGGGCACTACAGGGCGTTGGTATCGATCCCCCAGCTGCTCTCAGAATGCTCTCCTGGCTGTGTTACCTGTTGAAACACACTCCACTCAGCCATGCTCTAACGTTAGCCAACAAAGACTTTATTTATCAGAGCCTGTGATTTTGGCCACATGGATGACAACCTGATTAGCACTTAAAGGGGCTCTTAAATGTTCCAGTGAAAAGGAGGGGAGACCTGTCTACACACTACAGAGGGAAGGAGAGGGATGAGGGGAGACCTGTCTACACACTACAGAGGGAATGAGAGGGATGAGGGGAGGCCTG
>NC_056455.1:20881469-20956469 GCF_018296145.1 Oncorhynchus tshawytscha | reverse complement strand
GTGTGTGTGTGTGGGGGGCACCTGTGGGAGGCTGGGTAGGGGATGTGTGTGTGTGTGGGGGGGCACCTGTGGGAGGCTGGGTAGGGGATGTGTGTGTGTGTGTGGGGGGGCACCTGTGGGAGGCTGGGTAGGGGATGTGTGTGTGTGTGGGGGGGCACCTGTGGGAGGCTGGGTAGGGGATGTGTGTGTGTGGGGGGCACCTGTGGGAGGCTCACAGTAGGGGATGTGTGTGTGTGTGTGTGTGTGGGGGGGGCACCTGTGGGAGGCTCCTTGTGTGTGTTTGTGTGTGGGGGGGCACCTGTGGGAGGCTGGGTAGGGGATGTGTGTGTGTGGGGGGGGCACCTGTGGGAGGCTGGGTAGGGGATGCCTGTGTGTGTGTGTGGGGGGCACCTGTGGGAGGCTAATAGGGGATGTGTGTGTGTGTGTGTGTGGGGGGCACCTATGGGAGGCTCTAAGGGGATGTGTGTGTGTGTGTGTGTGGGGGGGCACCTGTGGGAGGCTGGGTAGGGGATGTGTTTGTGATGGCTATTAGAGGTGTGTGTGTGGGGGGCACCTGTGGGAGAAAAAAAATAGGGGATGTGTGTGTGTGTGGGGGGGCACCTGTGGGAGGCTGGGTAGGGGATGTGTGTGTGTGTGGGGGGCACCTGTGGGAGGCTCAGGGGATTGTTTGTGTTGTGTCTGGGGGGGCACCTGTGGGAGGCTTAGGGGATGTGTGTGTTGTGTCCATGTGTAGTGGGGGGCACCTTGGGAGGCTGAGGGGATGTTGTGTGTTGTGTGGGGGGCACCTGTGGGAGGCTGAGGGGATGTGTGTGTAAATGTGTGATGTGGGGGGCACCTGTGGGAGGCTGAATCAGGGGATGTGTATGTGTGTGTGTGTGTGTGTGGGGGGCACCTGTGGGAGGCTGGGTAGGGGATGTGTTGTGTGTGTGTGTGTGGGGGTGGCACCTGTGGGAGGCTGGGTAGGGGATGTGTGTGTGTGTGTGTGGGGGGCACCTGTGGGAGGCTGGGTAGGGGATGTGTGTGTGTGTGTGTGTGTGGGGGGCACCTGTGGGAGGCTGGGTAGGGGATGTGTGTGTGTGTGTGTGTGGGGGGCACCTGTGGGAGGCTGGGTAGGGGATGTGTGTGTGTGTGTGTGTGGGGGGGCACCTGTGGGAGGCTGGGTAGGGGATGTGTGTGTGTGTGTGTGTGGGGGGCACCTGTGGGAGGCTGGGTAGGGGATGTGTGTGTGTGTGTGGGGGGGCACCTGTGGGAGGCTGGGTAGGGGATGTGTGTGTGTGTGGGGGGGGCACCTGTGGGAGGCTGGGTAGGGGATGTGTGTGTGTGTGTGTGGGGGGGGGCACCTGTGGGAGGCTGGGTAGGGGGATGTGTGTGTGTGTGTGGGGGGGGCACCTGTGGGAGGCTGGGTAGGGGATGTGTGTGTGTGTGTGTGGGGGGCACCTGTGGGAGGCTGGGTAGGGGATGTGTGTGTGTGTGTGGGGGGCACCTGTGGGAGGCTGGGTAGGGGATGTGTGTGTGTGGGGGGGCACCTGTGGGAGGCTGGGTAGGGGATGTGTGTGTGTGTGTGTGTGTGTGGGGGGCACCTGTGGGAGGCTGGGTAGGGGATGTGTGTGTGTGGGGGGCACCTGTGGGAGGCTGGGTAGGGGATGTGTGTGTGTGGTGGGGGGCACCTGTGGGAGGCTGGGTAGGGGATGTGTGTGTGTGTGTGTGTGTGTGTGGGGGGGGCACCTGTGGGAGGCTGGGTAGGGGATGTGTGTGTGTGTGGGGGGCACCTGTGGGAGGCTGGGTAGGGGATGTGTGTGTGTGTGTTTTGCAACAGCAAAAAAATGCTTTTTACAAACACTTTACTATTTATATTTTGGACAACTGGCTCTCCGAACAAAAAAAGAAAGAACTTGTGCCATCTGGTTTGCTTAATATAAGGACTTTTAAATGATTTATACTATTGAATTGACTCTTGATACTTGCGTATATTTAAAACATCCAACAATAAAGACCGTGGATATGTCTGCACTCACCAGGGATATGGCCGATCCTCTCACTGGTACCAATAGTATAAGCTACTCTTCCCTCAACTGGGAATTGAGAAATTTGATAACTATGAACAGATTCAACTGTTTTCTTTGTCTCCTCTTTTCAGAAATTTGATAACTATGAACAGATTAGACTGTTTTCTTTGTCTCCTCTTTTCAGAAATTTGATAACTATGAACAGATTCAACTGTTTTCTTTGTCTCCTCTTTTCAGAAATTTGATAACTATGAACAGATTAGACTGTTTTCTTTGTCTCCTCTTTTCAGAAATTTGATAACTATGAACAGATTAGACTGTTTTCTTTGTCTCCTCTTTTCAGAAATTTGCTAACTAAACTATGTTTTTCCTTCCAATGTATGTTGAAATATTGTGATAGGCCTAGGCGTATTTCACTGCTTTTCACTGACCGCTGCAACTCAACAATCAGCTATTCAGGAGGCTATTTGTCACGCTCGCTGCCCAAATGGCACGCTTAAAACAACCACAGCTCAAAGAAGCTAATAATCTTCCGTGGCCAAATCATGCTCTCTGGTGTACTGTTTCTTATGATTGTATTTATATCTGTAAAAGCACAAATAATGATTTAGCTCATTTTTGCTAATTTAATTCCATGAACTTTAGGCGAAGCGCCTCTTCCTCTAGCCTATTGGATACGCCGCCTACGCAGACATTCGTTTGAAAGTAACCGGTTCGTAAAACAGCTGGCCGTTAGGATCACAAGGTCAAGATAAAATACCAACATCAAATTCAAAGCAATCGGCGCACTGCCTAAAAGGCTTACCAGCAAAGGAAACTGTCTGGCACTGTCTCTACTCTCTGCTGAGACAAAAGCGGGCAGGCTGGCTGGTTATGTCCGACGGATGCTCCGCATGGTCCTAAAGCCAGCTAAACTATATGCTCTACAGCCGTTGTGTTTGAATCAGGATTGGAATTATTTTAGTTTTAGTTTAGTTTTGTAGCCTACTTTTACATTTTTGGTCTTGAGCTAGGGTATGGTGACTGCCATACTCTGCCATGCCCCACGGATGCCCTTGTGTAATAAGACCACCATACACAATAGGACCATATTCTGCATTGTGCACGTGGAATTTGATGATTTTTCTTGTCGTTTTAATTGAAAACCGATACAAACATGTCTTTTTAAACGTTAATAAAAATGGTCCATTTGTCACATGCTAGTGTGCCTGTGTGGGGGGTGGAAGCGGTACTGTTCTCCACCACGGTGGCAGGCTGGCGGCTGGGTTTCTGATTTATTCTGTTGGGTGGTTTTCTGACTTCCCTGCTCTCCTTTTCCTCACACTTAGAGAAACATGATCAATATCTGAATGAATATGCAAGTAAAGCGACAAAGCTTGTCACACTGGATTTGGCACTGCCCCCACACCCCCCTACCCCAGCTGGGCTGAGAGCAGAGGAGAGGAGATGAGCAACAGAGTGCATGGAGACGGAGGGAAATAAGAGCATTCATTAATAATGAATACATTACAGGGCCAATTGGAACGCATTCAGCTTTTTAAAATCCTTTCTTGGAGGTTTTTATTACCAGCCATATTAATTAGAGTCATTATTATTCAATAGGTAATTATGTCCACGACCCACATGGAGGATGCTTACTGTCAGGGGGGGGTCTAGTGTATTGGGGTGGGGGTGGGGTGTGGGGGTGGGTCTAGTGTGTGGTGGTGGTGGTGGGGGGGGTCTGTGGTGTGGTGGTGGTGGTGGTGGTGGGGGGGGTGGTGGTGTGTGGTGGTGGTGGGGGGTCTAGTGTGTGGTGTGGTGGTGGTGGGGGTCTAGTGTGTGTGGTGGTGGGGGGGGTCTAGTGTGTGATGGTGTTGGTGGGGGGTCTAGTGTGTGTGGTGGTGGGGGGGTGTCTAGTGTGTTGTGGTGGGGGGGGTTGTAGTGTGTTGTGGTGGTGGGGGGAGTCAAGTGTGTTGTGGTGGTGGGGGGAGTCTAGTGTGTTGTGGTGGTTGGGGGAATAGTGTGTTGTGGTGGTGGGGGATCTAGTGTGTGTGTGGTGGGGTGTCTAGTGTGTTGTGGTTGGGGGTCTAGTGTGTTGTGGTGGTTGGGGGTCTAGTGTGTTGTGGTGGTGGGGGGTATCTAGTGTGTTGTGGTGGTGGTGAGGGGGTCTAGTGTGTTTTACTGGGAAGGATCTAGTGTGTTGTGGTGGTGGTCGGAGGGGGTCTCGTGTGTTGTGGCGTGGGGGGGATCTAGTGTGTTGGGTGGGGGTTGTGGTGGTGGGGTGGGGGTCTAGTGTGTTGTGGTGGTGGGGGGGTCTAGTGTGTTGTGGTGGTGGTGGGGTTCTAGTGTGTTGTGGTGGTGGTGGGGGATCTAGTGTGTTGTGGTGGTGGGGGGTATCTAGTGTTTTGTGGTGGTGGTGAGGGGGTCTAGTGTGTTTTACTGGGAAGGATCTAGTGTGTTGTGGTGGTGGTCGGAGGGGGTCTCGTGTGTTGTGGCGTGGGGGGGATCTAGTGTGTTGGGGGGGGGTTGTGGTGGTGGGGGGGGGGGTCTAGTGTGTTTTACTGGGAAGGATCTAGTGTGTTGTGGTGGTGGTGGTGGTAGTCGGAGTCGGGGGGGTCTCGTGTGTTGTGGTGATGGTGGGGGGGATCTAGTGTGTTGTGGTGGTGGGGGGTTGTGGTGGTGGGGGAGTCAAGTGTGTTGTGGTGGTAGTGGTGGTGGGGGTCTAGTGTTTTGTGGTGATGGTGGGGGGATCTAGTGTGTTGTGGTGGTGGGGGGTGTCTAGTGTGTTGTGGTGGTGGGGGGAGTCAAGTGTGTTGTGGTGGTGGGGGATCTAGTGTGTGTGTGGGGGGTCTAGTGTGTTGTGGTGGGGGTCTAGTGTGTTGTGGTGGTGGTGGGGGATCTAGTGTGTTGTGGTGGTGGGGGGATCTAGTGTGTTGTGGTGGTGGGGGGTATCTAGTGTGTTGTGGTGGTGGTGAGGGGGTCTAGTGTGTTGTACTGGGAAGGATCTAGTGTGTTGTTGTGGTGGTAGTGGTGGTGGGAGGGGGTCTAGAGTGTTGTGGTGGTGGGAGGGGGTCTCGTGTGTTGTGGTGGTGGGAGGTGGGGGTATAGTGTGTGTGGTGGTGGGAGGGGTGTCTAGTGTGTTGTGGTGGTGGGAGGGGTGTCTAGTGTGTTGTGGTGGTGGTGGGGGTGTCTAGTGTGTTGTGGTGGTGGGGGTCTAGTGTGTTGTGGTGGTAGTGGTGGTGGGGGTCTAGTGTTTTGTGGTGATGGTGGGGGGGATCTAGTGTGTTTTGGTGGTGGGGGGTCTAGTGTGTTGTGGTGGTGGTGGGGGTCTAGTGTGTTGTGGTGATGTGGGGGGGATCTAGTGTGTTGTGGTGGTGGTAGTGGTGGTGGGAGGGGGTCTAGTGTGTTGTGGTGGTGGTAGTGGTGGTGGGAGGGGGTCTCGTGGGTTGTGGTGGTGGGGGTCTAGTGTGTGGGATGGTGGTTGTGGTGGTGTGAGGGGGTGTAGTGGTGGTGGTGGGGGTCTAGTGTGTGGGGTGGTGGTTGTGGTGGTGTGAGGGGGGTCTAATGTGTTGTGGTGGTGGTGGGGGATCTAGTGTGTTGTGGTGGTGATGGTGGTGGTCGGAGGGGGGGTGTAGTGTGTTATGCTGGGGGGATCTAGTGTGTGGGGTTGTGGTTGTGGTGTTGGGAGGGGGTCTCTTGTGTTGTGGGGGTGGGAGGGGCGTGGTCTAGTGTGTTCAGGTGGTGGAAAGGGGGTCTAGTGTGTTGTGGTGGTTGGAGGGGAGTATAGTGTGTGTGGTGGTGGAAGGGGGGTCTAGTGTGTTGTGGTAGTTGTTGGCGGGGTCTGGTGTATGGGGTGGTGTGGTGGTGTTGGAAGGGGGTCTAGTGTGTTGTGGTGGTGGGAGGGGGTCTAGTATGTTGTGGTGCAGAAAAGGGGGTCTGGTGTGTTGTGGTGGTGCAGGGAGGGGGCCTAGTGTGTGGGGTGGTGGGGGGTTGTAGTGTGTTGTGGTGGTGGGGGAGTCAAGTGTGTTGTGGTGGTGGGGGATCTAGTGTGTGTGTGGGGGGGTCTAGTGTGTTGTGGTGGGGGGTCTATTGTGTTATGGTGGTGGGGGGTCTAGTGTGTTGTGGTGGTGGTGGGGGATCTAGTGTGTTGTGGTGGTGGTGGGGGATCTAGTGTGTTGTGGTGGTGGTGGGGGATCTAGTGTGTTGTGGTGGTGGGGGGTATCTAGTGTGTTGTGGTGGTGGTGAGGGGGTCTAGTGTGTTGTACTGGGAAGGATCTAGTGTGTTGTTGTGGTGGGAGGGGGTCTAGAGTGTTGTGGTGGTGGGAGGGGGTCTCTTGTGTTGTGGTGGTGGGAGGTGGGGGTATAGTGTGTGTGGTGGTGGGAGGGGTGTCTAGTGTGTTGTGGTGGTGGGAGGGGTTTCTAGTGTGTTGTGGTGGTGGGTGGGGTCTAGTGTGTTGTGGTGGTGGGGGAGTGTCTAGTGTGTTGTGGTGGTGGGGTGGTGTCTAGTGTGTTGTGGTGGTGGGGGGTTGTAGTGTGTTGTGGTGGTGGGGGTCAAGTGTGTTGTGGTGGTGGGGGATCTAGTGTGTGTGTGGGGGGTCTAGTGTGTTGTGGTGGGGGGGGTCTATTGTGTTGTGGTGGTTGGGGGATCTAGTGTGTTGTGGTGGTGGGGGATCTAGTGTGTGTGTGGTGGGGGTCTAGTGTGTTGTGGTGGGGGGTCTAGTGTGTTGTGGTGGTTGGAGGGGTGTCTAGTGTGTTGTGGTGGTGGGGGGGATCTAGTGTGTTGTGGTGGTGGGGGGTATCTAGTGTGTTGTGGTGGTGGTGAGGGGGTCTAGTGTGTTGTACTGGGGAGGATCTAGTGTGTTGTGGTGGTGGTGGTGGTGGTGGTCGGGGGGGATCTAGTGTGTTCGGTGGTGGTTGTGGTGGTGGGGTGGGGGTCTAGTGTGTTGTGGTGGTGGGGGGGAGTCTAGTGTGTTGTGGTGGGGGTCTAGTGTGTTGTGGTGATGGTGGGGGGATCTAGTGTGTTGTGGTGGTGGGGGGTCTAGTGTGTTGTGGTGGTGGTGGGGTCTAGTGTGTTGTGGTGATGTGGGGGGGGATCTAGTGTGTTGAGATGGTGGAAGGGGGTCTCGTGTGTTGTGGTGGTGGTGGGAGGGGATGTCTATTGTGTTGTGGTGGTGGGAGGGGGAGTATAGTATGTGTGGTGGTGGAAGGGGGTCTAGTGTTTTGTGGTAGTGGTTGGCGGGGTCTGGTGTATGGGGTGGTGTGGTGGTGTTGGAAAAGGGGGTCTAGTGTGTTGTGGTGGTGGGAGGGGGTCTAGTATGTTGTGGTGCAGGAAGGGGGTCTAGTGTGTTGTGGTGGTGCAGGGAGGGGGTCTAGTGTGTGGGTGGTGGGGAGGTCTAGTGTGTGGGGTGGTGGTAGTAGTGGTGGGAGGGGGATCTAGTGTGTTGTTGTGGTGGTAGTGGTGGTGGGAGGGGGTCTAGAGTGTTGTGGTGGTGGGAGGGGATCTCGTGTGTTGTGGTGGTGGGAGGTGGGGGTATAGTTTGTGTGGTGGTGGGAGGGGTGTCTAGTGTGTTGTGGTGGTGGGAGGGGTGTCTAGTGTGTTGTGGTGGTGGGAGGGGTGTCTAGTGTGTTGTGGTGGTGGTTGGGGGGTGTCTAGTGTGTTGTGGTGGTGGGAGGGTGTCTAGTGTGTTGTGGTGGTGGGGGGTTGTGGTTGTGGTGTTGGGAGGGGGTCTCTTGTGTTGTGGGGGTGGAGGGGCGTGGTCTAGTGTGTTCAGGTGGTGGAAAGGGGGTCTAGTGTGTTGTGGTGGTTGGAGGGGGAGTATAGTGTGTGTGGTGGTGGAAGGGGGTCTAGTGTGTTGTGGTAGTTGTTGGGGGGGTCTGGTGTATGGGGTGGTGTGGTGGTGTTGGAAGTGGGGTCTAGTGTGTTGTGGTGGTGGGGGGGTCTAGTATGTTTGTGGTGCAGAAGGGGGTCTGGTGTGTTGTGGTGGTGCAGGGAGGGGGCCTAGTGTGTGGGGTGGTGGGGGGTTGTAGTGTGTTGTGGTGGTGGGGGGAGTCAAGTGTGTTGTGGTGGTGGGGGATCTAGTGTGTGTGGGGGGGTCTAGTGTGTTGTGGTGGGGGTCTATTGTGTTCTGGTGGTGGGGGGGGTCTAGTGTGTTGTGGTGGTGGTGGGGGATCTAGTGTGTTGTGGTGGTGGTGGGGGATCTAGTGTGTTGTGGTGGTGGTGGGGGATCTAGTGTGTTGTGGTGGTGGTGGGGGGTATCTAGTGTGTTGTGGTGGTGGTGAGGGGGTCTAGTGTGTTGTACTGGGAAGGATCTAGTGTGTTGTTGTGGTGGGAGGTGGGGGTCTAGAGTGTTGTGGTGGTGGGAGGGGGTCTCTTGTGTTGTGGTGGTGGGAGGGGTTTCTAGTGTGTTGTGGTGGTGGGTGGGGTCTAGTGTGTTGTGGTGGTAGTTGGGGGAGTGTCTAGTGTGTTGTGGTGGTGGGGTGGTGTCTAGTGTGTTGTGGTGGTGGGGGGTTGTAGTGTGTTGTGGTGGTGGGGGTCAAGTGTGTTGTGGTGGTGGGGGATCTAGTGTGTGTGTGGGGGGGTCTAGTGTGTTGTGGTGGGGGTCTATTGTGTTGTGGTGGTTGGGGATCTAGTGTGTTGTGGTGGTGGGGGATCTAGTGTGTGTGGTGGGGGTCTAGTGTGTTGTGGTGGTGGGGGGTCTAGTGTGTTGTGGTGGTTGGAGGGGTGTCTAGTGTGTTGTGGTGGTGGTGGGGGGGGATCTAGTGTGTTGTGGTGGTGGGGGGTATCTAGTGTGTTGTGGTGGTGGTGAGGGGGTCTAGTGTGTTGTACTGGGGAGGATCTAGTGTGTTGTGGTGGTGGTGGTGGTGGTGGTCAGGGGGATCTAGTGTGTTCGGTGGTGGTTGTGGTGGTGGGGTGGGGGTCTAGTGTGTTGTGGTGGTGGGGGAGTCTAGTGTGTTGTGGTGGGGGTCTAGTGTGTTGTGGTGAAGGTGGGGGGATCTAGTGTGTTGTGGTTGTGGGGGTCTAGTGTGTTGTGGTGGTGGTGGGGGTCTAGTGTGTTGTGGTGATGTGGGGGATCTAGTGTGTTGAGATGGTGGAAGGGGGTCTCGTGTGTTGTGGTGGTGGTGGGAGGGGTGTCTATTGTGTTGTGGTTGTGGGAGGGGAGTATAGTGTGTGTGGTGGTGGAAGGGGGTCTAGTGTGTTGTGGTAGTTGTTGGCGGGGTCTGGTGTATGGGGTGGTGTGGTGGTGTTGGAAAGGGGGTCTAGTGTGTTGTGGTGGTGGGAGGGGGTCTAGTATGTTGTGGTGCAGGAAGGGGGGGTCTAGTGTGTTGTGGTGGTGCAGGGAGGGGGTCTAGTGTGTGGGTGGTGGGGAGGTCTAGTGTGTGGGGTGGTGGTAGTAGTGGTGGGAGGGGGATCTAGTGTGTTGTTGTGGTGGTAGTGGTGGTGGGAGGGGGTCTAGAGTGTTGTGGTGGTGGGAGGGGATCTCGTGTGTTGTGGTGGTGGGAGGTGGGGGTATAGTTTGTGTGGTGGTGGGAGGGGTGTCTAGTGTGTTGTGGTGGTGGGAGGGGTGTCTAGTGTGTTGTGGTGGTGGGAGGGGTGTCTAGTGTGTTGTGGTGGTGGGAGGGGTGTCTAGTGTGTTGTGGTGGTGGGAGGGGGGTCTCTTGTGTTGTGGTGGTGGGAGGGGGGTATAGTGTGTTGTGGTGGTGGGAGGGTGTCTAGTGTGTTGTGGTGGTGGGAGGGGTGTCTAGTGTGTTGTGATGGTGGGGGGGTGTCTAGTGTGTTTTGGTGGTGGTTGGAGGGTGTGTAGTGTGTTGTGGTGGTGGGAGGCGTGGGTCTAGTGTGATGGAGGTGGTAGTGGGAGGCGGTCTGGTGTTTTATTTTGGTGGGAGGGGGGGTCTAGGTTGTTGTGGTGGTGGAAAGGAGGGGGGGGTCTAGGTTAGAGGTCGACCGATTAATCGGAGTGGCCGATTAATTAGGGACGATTTCAAGTTTTCATAACAAATCGGAAATCTGTATTTTTGGGCGCCGATTTCCGATTATTTAAAAAAGATATATATATGTTGTTGTTTTTTTTAATACCTTTAATTTAACTAGGCAAGTCAGTTAAGAACACATTCTTATTTTTAATGACTGCCTAGGAACTGTGGGTTAACTGCCTTGTTCATGGGGCAGAACGACAGATTTTCACCTTGTCAGCTCAGGGGATACAATCTTGTAACCGCACAGTTAACTAGTCCAACGCTCTAACCATTGCACTCCACGAGTAGCCTGCCTGTTACACGAATGCAGTAGAAGCCAAGGTAAATTGCTAGCTAGCATTAAACTTATCTTAGAAAAAACAATCAATCATTATCACTAGTTATAACTACTGATCCAGTTTAGCAGGCAATATTAACCAGGTGAAATTGTGTCATTTCTCTTGCGTTCATTGCACGCAAGAGTCAGGGTATATGCAACAGTTTGGGCTGCCTGGCTCATTGCGAACTAATTTGCCAGAATTGTACGTAATTATGACATACATTGAAGGTTGTGCAATGTAACAAGAATATTTAGACTTATGGATGCCACCCGTTTGATAAAATACTGAACGCTTCCGTATTTCACTGAAATAATAAACGTTTTGTTTTCGAAATGATAGTTTCCGGATTCAATCATATTAATGACCAAAGGCTCGTATTTCTGTGTGTTAATACTGTGTGTTAATAGCTGGGTGTGCGCTAATACTGTTTCAAACATCACTCGCTTTTAGATTTGGAGTAGTTATTCCCCTTGCGCTGCAAGGGCCGCGGCTTTTGTGGAGCGATGGGTAACGATGCTTCGAGTGTGGCTGTTGTCTATGTGTTCCTGGTTCGAGCCCAGGTAAATCAAATCAAATCAAATTTATTTATATAGCCCTTCGTACATCAGCTGATATCTCAAAGTATTGGGGCGGCAGGGTAGCCTAGTGGTTAGAGCGTTGGACAAGTTCAAACCCCCGAGCTGACAAGGTACAAATCTGTCGTTCTGCCCCTGAACAGGCAGTTAACCCACTGTTCCTAGGCTGTCATTGAAAATAAGAATTTGTTCTTAACTGACTTGCCTGGTTAATAAAGGTAAAATTAAAAAGTGCTGTACAGAAACCCAGCCTAAAACCCCAAACAGCAAGCAATGCAGGTGTAGAAGCACGGGGCGAGGAGGGGGACAGAAGCTATACTGTTACACTGGCAATACTATAGTGCCTATAAGAACATCCGATAGTCAAAGGTATATGAAATACAAATGGTATAGAGAGAATAACTCCTATAAATACTATAATAACTACAACCTAAAACCTCTTACCTGGGAATATTGAAGTCTCATGTTAAAAGGAACCACCAACTTTCATATGTTCTCATGTTCTGAGCAAGGAACTTAAACGTTAGCTTTTTTACATGGCACATATTTTACATGGCACACATTACTTTCTTCTCCAACACCTTGTTTTTGCATTATTTAAACCTAATTGAACATGTTTCATTATTTATTTGAGGCTAAATTGATTTTATTGATGTTTTATATTAAGTTAAAATAAGTGTTAATTCAGTATTGTTCTCATGTGTTGTGTTGGTGGTAGTGGTAGTGGCGGGGTCTAGTGTGTTGTGGTGTTGGGGGAGTCTAGTGTGTTGTGTTGGTGGTAGTGGTGGTGGGAGGGGGTCTATTGTGTGTGGTGGTGGTGGGAGGGGGGTGTGTTTTGGGTAGGGGGTCTAGTTTGTTGTGGTGATGGTAGTGGTGGTGGGAGGGGGTCTATTGTGTTGTTGTGGTGGTGGGAAGGGGTCTAGTGTGTTGTGTTGGTTGGAGGGGGGGGTCTGGTGTGTTATGGTTGCGGGAGGGGGGGGCTCGTGTGTTTTGGTGGTGGGAGGAGGGGTAGCAGTGACTACCGAAAGGCTAGACTGGCCAAAGGTGTGAGGTGTTGGCTAAGGGGACTGAGGCATACGGTGTGTGTGTGTGTGACTCACACATGTAGGAGGTGTGTCTTGCTGCCCAGTTCCTTCTCTCCTCCATGCTACCCTGTTCTCCTGTCCTCCCCTCCACATGCAGATCGAGCCTTGCCCTGAGGTATGTGAGTGTATATGTGTTTATGTGCTCCCTCTCAATATTCTATATTGAGGGAGAGCATATACAGAGAGAGAGAGATAGAGAGGCTCAGGAAGTAGACTGGTGATTTGTGTGGAGTAGTGTACTCCTGTAATCTGCTCAGATCAGATCAGCCAGAGACAGTAATGCTACATCAAGCCAAATGTCACACTGCTCTTTCTTCATATCTCTCCCTCTCTCTCTCCCTCCCTCTCTCTCTCCCCCTCTCCCTCTCTGTCCCCTCTCTCTTTCTCTCCCCTATCCTTGTCTGTTTCTCCCCTATCTCTCTCTCTTCTCTCTTTCTCTCCCCTCTCCCTCTCTGTTTCTCCCCTCTCTCTCTCTCTCCCTCTTTCTCTCCCCTCTCCTTGTCTGTTTCTCCCTATCTCTCTCTCTTCTCTCTTTCTCTCCCCTCTCCCTCTCTGTTTCTCCCCTCTCTCTCTCTCTCCCTCTTTCTCTCCCTCTCCCTTTCTGTTTCTCCCCTCTCTCTCTCTTCTCTTTCTTTCTCTCCCCTCTCTCTCTGTCTCTCTCTCTTTCTTCTCTCTCTTTCTTTCCCCTCTCCCTCTCTGTTTCCCCCATCTCTCTCTTCTCTCTCTCTCTCTCTCTCTTTCTTCTCTCTCTTTCTCTCCCCTCTCCCTCTCTGTCCCCCCCCCTCTCTCTCTTTCTCTCCCCTCTCCCTCTCTGTCCCCCTCTCTCTCTCTCTCTTTCTTCTCTCTCTTTCTTTCCCCTCTCCCTCTCTGTCCCCCCTCTCTCTCTCTTTCTCTCCCCTCTCCCTCTCTGTCCCCCCCTCTCTCTCTCTTTCTTCTCTCTCTTTCTCCCCTCTCCCTCTCTGTTTCCCCCATATCTCTCTCTCTCTCTCTTTCTTCTCTCTCTTTCTCTCCCCTCTCCCTCTCTGTTTCCCCCCCCATCTCTCTCTCTCTCTCTACCTCTCTCTCTACTTCACTCACTCTTTTTTCTTTTTACTGCAGTGGGGAGCCGGCCCTGCTGCATAGGCAAAGACGAAGGATGGAAGAGAGAGAGTCTGAGAGAGGAGTGAGTGAGAGAGGGGAAAGGGGAAGAAAATAACTGTGAAAGGTGGGAGAAACAGATGAGAAAGGGATGACTGCATTGTTTGTTAGTGTGCCTGCAAGAGACTGATTCTGAATCAAGCAAAGTCACATGCATCACACACACTTGCACACACAAACACACATAAACACACACATTAGTGTGTTGCTGGCCCATGCTGGATGGCTTGGCAGAGGGATATTAAGCCTAACAACCGTGGCATCTGTCTCAGCAGCAGGAGCGTCCCGCCTTCCCTCCCACACGTGACCCGCCCTGCGCCCCATCCACTAAGCTCATGCCAGCCCCAGGATGTTCCGCGGCCCGACACCCTCCCTCACCTTCCCTTCCTCCCCTTAACGCCTCTCTGCACTGCCAACCGCTACAAACCAACCACTCCTGCACCCGCCTGATCTGTGCCCGCAGCCACGCTTCACCTGTTTGAGCAACATCCAGGAGCGATATGGATGCTTTACATATTCATAGCAGTCACAGAGCTCACAGTTCCTGCTCCTGCAACCTAGAACCCTGTAGCTCAGTGGTCACCAACCGGTCGATCGCGATCGACTCGTCGATCTTCAAGGCATTCCTAGTCCATCACCGAACATTTCTGTAGAAAAGCCAACGATAAAGGCCGGCGCTCCTTTTTATTCTTGTTGCGCGGCCATCCAACTCGGAATTCCAAGTCGGAAACTCTGGCATCTTTCTAGAGGTCTGAGTTTTCCCAGTTCTTTTGAAAGCATCATGACCATCAGATGCAGGTACCATCAGTCCAGTCAAATAAAAAAAGAATTATTTGCTAATTATTTCAATTTATGCTCAGCTGTGTCTCATAGGTGCTACACCAACTGACCTATTTTGTTATCAAAGCTTGAGTTTTGAAATATAATATGTTCTCAAAAGAGCAACATTGTCAGGCCAGGCATATAGCCGATATGCTGTGATCATATATTAGTCCTACTGCACAAACCTCATTCCTGCAAAACTGTGTTTATTAGGTTCATGTTACATTTTTTAAAGTCATGTTATAAAACAATTCTGAGTGGTAGATCTCGGCTGTCTCAGAAAAGGTAACCACTGGTCAAGCGCTACAGGTCACACTACCGCTACATTCTACACACTCTCCTCTCCTCCACCTTTTTGAGAGCGGAGAAAGAGAGGGATATCTTAGAGCTCTTACTAATGTGTGTGTGCCTCTGGTTCTTGGCCAACACGCAATCAATGTGTATTGATGGAATATGTAATTATTGCTTTAATTCCTCACTCTGTGACTTGCAGTGAAACGTCCTCCTTCAGTAGTTCCAGCAGCAGCCAGGCTGGCCTCCCAGCTGATTGTGCACAGAGCTAAATATAAATCCTGATCCCCTCTCTTCCCTCTCCTCCCTCTGTTCCCTCCCTCCCTCTCTTCCCTCTCCTCCCTCTCTTCCCTCTCCTCCCTCTCTTCCCTCTCCTCCCTCTCTTCCCCTCTTCCTCTCCTCCCCCTCTTCCCTCTCCTCCCTCTCTTCCCTCTCTTCCCTCTCTTCCCTCTCCTCCCTCTCTTCCCTCTCCTCCCTCTCTTCCCTCTCCTCCTCTCTCTTCCCTCTCTTCCCTCTCTTCTCTCCTCCCTCTCTTCCCTCTCTTCCCTCTCCTCCCTCTCTTCCCTCTCCTCCCTCTCCTCCCTCTCTTCCCTCTCCTCCCTCTCTTCCCTCTCTCCCTCTCCTCCCCCTCTCTCCCTCCCTCTCCTCCCTCTCTTCCCTCTCTTCCCTCCTCCCTCTCTCCCTCTCTTCCCTCTCTCCCTCTCTTCCCCCTCCCTCTCTCCTCCCTCTCTTCCCTCTCCCTCTCCTCCTCTCTCTCTCCCTCCCTGCCTCTCATCCCTCTCCTCCCTCTCTTCCCTCTCCTCCCTCTCTTCCCTCTCTTCCCTCTCCTCCCCCTCTTCCCTCTCCTCCCTCTCTTCCCTCTCTTCCCTCTCCTCCCTCTCTTCCCTCTCCTCCCTCCTTCCTCTCTCCTCCCTCTCCTCCCTCTCTTCCCTCTCCTCCCTCTCTTCCCTCTCTTCCCTCTCCTCTCCTCCCTCTCTTCCCTCTCCTCCCTCTCTTCCCTCTCTCCCTCTCCTCCCTCTCTTCCCTCTCTTCTCTCCCCCCTCCCCCCATCTCCTCCCTCAGCTAAAATAGCCCTAAAGGGGTTCCCTCTCTTACCCTACATAACAGTAAAACCCAACCTGGGAAAGAGCAAACTCCCTCTCTTCCCTCACCTAACAGGCCCTCTCTTCCCTCTCATCCCTCTCTTCCCTCTCCTCCCTCTCTTCCCTCTCTTCCCTCACACCTCCCTCTCTTCCCTCTCCCCCTAACAGGCTTAACAGGCACCCATACTAGTACACACGCTAACAGGCACGCACATACTAGTACACACGCTAACAGGCACCACATCTAGTACACACGCTAACAGGCACGCACATACTAGTCTTAACAGGCACGCACCTAGTACACACGCTAACAGGCACCTCATCTTCCCTCTCTTCCCGCTAACCTCCCTCTAGTCTTAACAGGCCCTATCTTCTCTCACATACTAGTACACACGCTAACAGGCACGCACATACTAGTACACCTCCCATACTAGTACACACGCTAACCACGCCTCTACACACGCTTCCCACATACCAGTACACACGCTAACAGGCACGCCTCTACACCTCCACATACTAGTACACACGCTAACCTCACTTCACCACACGCTAACAGGCACACTCTCACACTAAGCACACACTCTAGTCCGCTAACTCTCTCACCTCACACATACTAGTTCACCTAACTCCTCACCTAAGCACACACATACTTCCCTAACAGGCACACCTCACGCTAAGCACCACATCTTCACCTAACAGGCACACTCACCTAAGCACACACATACTAGTACACACCTAACAGGCACACTTCACCTAAGCACACACATACTAGTATCTAACAGGCACACTCTCACGCTAAGCACACACATACTAGTCTCCTAACCCTCACGCTAAGCACACACTACTTCCCTCACTCTCACCTCACACACATACTAGTACCACGCTAACAGGCACACTCTCCTCCACTCTCTAACAGGCCCTCTCTTCTCTACTTACACACGCTAACAGGCCCTCTCACCCCCACATCAGTACACACGCTAACAGGCACACCTATACAGCTAACACTAGCCAGCTAAAGGCACACTCTTGTGCTGCACTATACTACACTACAGGCACAACAGTAAAACCCAACCGGAGATGGCACAAGCTAAGCAACACTACTAGTACACACGCTAACAGGCACGCACACACATACTAGTACACACGCTAACAGGCACTAAGCACACACATACTAGTACACACGCTAACAGGCACACTCTCAGCTAAGCACACACATACTAGTACACACGCTAACAGGCGCTAAGCACACACATACTAGTACACACGCTAACAGGCACACGCTAAGCACACACATACTAGTACACACGCTAACAGGCACACTCTCAGGCTAAGCACGCACATACTAGTACACACGCTAACAGGCACACACACATACTAGTACACACGCTAACAGGCACACTCTCACGCTAAGCACACACATACTAGTACACACGCTAACAGGCACTCTCACACTAAGCACACATACTAGTACACACGCTAACAGGCACGCTAAGCACACATACTAGTACACACGCTAACAGGCACACTCTCACGCACACATACTAGTACACACGCTAACAGGCACACTCTCACGCTAAGCACACACATACTAGTACACACGCTAACAGGCACACTCACACACACATACTAGTACACACGCTAACAGGCACTAAGCACACACATACTAGTACACACGCTAACAGGCACACTCTCGCTAAGCACACACATACTAGTACACACGCTAACAGGCACACTCTCACGCTAAGCACACACATACCAGTACACACGCTAACAGGCACACTCTCACGCTAAGCACACACATACTAGTACACACGCTAACAGGCACACTCTCACACTAAGCACACACATACTAGTACACACGCTAACAGGCACACTCTCATGCTAAGCACACACATACTAGTACACACGCTAACAGGCACACTCTCACGCTAAGCACACACATACTAGTACACACGCTAACAGGCACACTCTCATGCTGTATACTAAGCACACACATACTAGTACACACGCTAACAGGCACACTCTCACGCTAAGCACACACATACTAGGTCACTAAGCATGCATGCTGTAACTAAGGCACACTCACGCTCACACTAAGCACACACATACTAGTACACACGCTAACAGGCACACTCTCACGCTAAGCACACACATACTAGTAACACACACACTAACAGGCACACTCTCACGCTAAGCACACACATACTAGTACACACGCTAACAGGCACACTCTCACGCTAAGCACACACATACTAGTACACACGCTAACAGGCACACTCTCACGCTAAGCACACACATACTAGGTCACACGCTAACAGGCACACACTCACACTAAGCACACACATACTAGTACACACGCTAACAGGCACACTCACACTAAGCACACACATACTAGTACACACGCACAGGCACGCTAAGCACACACATACTAGTACACACGCTAACAGGCACACTCTCACGCTAAGCACACACATACTAGTACACACGCTAACAGGCACACTATCATGCTAAGCACGCATGCTGTATACTAAGCACACACATACTAGTACACACGCTAACAGGCACACTCTCACGCTAAGCACACACATACTAGTACACACGCTAACAGGCACACTCTCATGCTAAGCACGCATGCTGTATACTAAGCACACACATACTAGTACACACGCTAACAGGCACACTCTCACACTAAGCACGCATGCTGTATACTAAGCACACACATACTAGTACACACGCTAACAGGCACACTCTCATGCTAAGCATGCATGCTGTATACTAAGCACACACATACTCTACACATGGACACACATGCAAAAGCTATTTGGCAATACAGTTAGGAATGCATTCTCACACCAATATGTAGACATTGGCCTCCCGGGCGGTGCAGTGGTCTAGGGCACTGCATCGCAGTGCTAGCTATGCCATCAGAGACTCTGGGTTCGAGCCCAGGCTCTGTTGCAGCTGACCGGGAGGTCCATGGGGCGACGCACAATTGGCCTAGTGTCGTCCGGGTTAGGGAAGGTTTGGCCGGTAGGGATATTCTTGTCTCATTGTGCACTAGTGACTTCTGTGGCGGGTCGTGCCCAGTGCACGCCAACCAGGTTGCCAGATGCACAGTGTTTCCTCCGACAAATTGGTGCGGCTGGCTTCCGGGTTGGAAGTGCGCTGTGTTAAGAAGCAGTGCGGCTGGTTGGGTTGTGTTTTGGAGGACACATGGCTTTCGACCTTCGTCTCTCCCGAGCCCGTACGGGAGTTGTAGCGAGAGACAAGATAGTAACTACTAACAATTGGATACCATGAAATTGGGGAGAAAAGGGGGTAAACTTAAAAAATATATATATGTAGACATTGACAGAGTGACTAATATCTCCCTTTTTATTTTGATGTTTTGTGTTTTGTGGGTGTGTGTCTCACACACACACACAGACACACACAGACACACACACACAGTTGTTTGTCGGGTGTGTATGAGAGAGTAGTCTTCCGGGGAGAAGAGAGAAAAGCCCTAATATGCGTCTCTCTGTCTCCGAGCCTCATAAAGCCACATCCATGTGTATCAGCAGCAGATGTCTCTGTCTCCCTCTAATGCTCTTCCTTCCTTTCCTCTCCCCTCCCCTCCTCTCCCTCTCCTCCTCCCTGCCTCTCTTTTCCCTTCACTTCCAACTCCCTCCTCTCTCCTCCTCTCCCTGTCTTACTCTCGTCGTCCTTCTTCCTGTAATGATTCCTTCTTCCCACCTTCTCTCCCTACTCCCTTCCAGTCCTCCCCGGGTACCGATGACGTGGACCTTGTTTAAGGCAGCCCCCTGCGCCTCTCTGATTCAGAGGGGTTGGGTTAAGACACATTTTGGTTGAATGCATTCAGTTTGGCAACTGACTAGGTATCCCCTTCCCATCCTCCAAAACCTCCCTCTACTCCCCTCCTCTTCTCCAGTCCCTCTCCTCCCTCTATCTTCCTTCCACCCCCCCCCTCCTCCTCTCCAGTCCCTCTCCTCCCTCTATCTTCCTTCCACCACCCCCTCCTCCTCTCCAGTCCCTCTCCTCCCTCTATCTTCCTTCCATCATCCCTCCCTCCCCCTCTTCCTCTCCCGTCCCCCTCTTCCCTCTAACTCTATCTTCCCTCCCTCTACTCCCCTCCTCTCCAGTCCCTCTTCTCCATCTATCTTCCCTCCCTCTACTCCCTCCTCCTCTCCAGTCCCTCTTCTCCCTCTATCTTCCCTCCCTCTACTCCCCTCCTCCTCTCCAGTCCCTCTTCTCCCTCTAACTCTATCTTCCCTCTCTCTACTCCCCTCCTCACTTCCAGTCCCTCTCTTCCCTCGAACTCTATCTTCCCTCCCTCTACTCCCCTCATCCTCTCCAGTCCCTCTTCTCCCTCTCACTCCATCTGCCCTCCTCCTCTCCAGTCCCTCTCCTCCCTCTCCCTCTCCTCCCTCTCACTCTATCTGCCCTCCTCCTCTCCAGTCCTTCTCCTCCCTCTATCTTCCCTCCCTCTACTCCCCTCCTCCTCTCCAGTCCTTCTCCTCTCTCTATCTGCCTTTCCTCTACTCCCCTCCTCCTCTCCAGTCCTTCTCCTCCCTCTATCTTCCCTCCCTCTACTCCCCTCCTCCTCTCCAGTCCCTCTTCTCCCTCTCACTCTATCTTCCCTCCCTCTCCCTCCCCTCCTCCTCTCCAGTCCTTCTCCTCTCTCTATCTGCCCTCCCTCTACTCCCCTCCTCCTCTCCATTCCATCTTCTCCCTCTCACTCAACTGCCCTCCTCCTCTCCAGTCCTTCTCCTCTCTCTATCTGCCCTTCCTCTACTCCCCTCCTCCTCTCCAGTCCTTCTCCTCTCTCTATCTGCCCTCCCTCTACTCCCCTCCTCCTCTCCATTCCATCTTCTCCCTCTCACTCTATCTGCCCTCCCTCTACTCCCCTCCTCCCTCCTCCTCTCCAGTCCTTCTCCCTCTATCTGCCCTTCCTCTGCCTCCCTCTACTCCCCCCTCTCCAGTCTTCTCTCAGTCCCTCTCTTCCCTCTCCCTCTCCTCCCTCTCACTCAACTGCCCTCCTCCTCTCCAGTCCTTCTCCTCTCTCTATCTGCCCTCCCTCTACTCCCCTCCTCCTCTCCAGTACCTCTTCTCCTTCTCACTCAACTGCCCTCCTCCTCTCCAGTCCTTCTCCTCTCTCTCACTCTATCTGCCCTCCTCCTCTCCAGTCCTTCTCCTCTCTCTCACTCTATCGTACCCTTTCCTTCCCTCTCTCAGTGTTCCTCCCTCCTATTCTCTTTTTGTCCTCTGCTTCATGTAGGCCGCATGTTAGCCCTGGGCCTCGCTTATCTCAGCCTCCCTCTCTCCCCTCCCCTTATATCCAGCCTTATTTCTCTGGGGGGTATGATGTGTGCTCTGACACACACTGTGTTATCGAGCTCATCAAGTGTGATTGACTGGATGGCTGGTAGGGGATGATGTCGATGCTTGGGCAAACAGGTGGGCTCTGGGATTTGGGTTCAAGAGATAGATGGGGATGTAGTGTTATTAGTCTGCCAGCTCTAGACTTGTAGTCTCCATATATGTGGGGTGGTATCTCATGAGGTTTCAGTGAACACAACCATATGGCTGAGACACGTTGTTGAAGTGATATTATGCAGTTAGAGAGATATAGAGTGTGTGGAATGCCAGCAAGCTTAAACACACAAGATGGATGAGGAGCCGGAACTAATGTGGCAGCCATGTTTTAAAGATTGGCTTGGATGAGCACACTGGATAAACAATTTGCCCAACAGGTTTAGTGCTTGAACACTTTGTGATCATTCTAGCCATTTTTGGGGCGTCACCAAAATGAGCACAGATTGTTGCTCGGTCTTTGGTTAGTGGTCTTACATGGTTTGTACATGGTTTGTTCTTTCTTCTTGCCAAAGCTTCTTCTGTTCCTATCACAGCTCCCAATATCTCATGGGAGAGAAAGACAGGGAGGGAGAGAGAGAGGGAGGGATAAATGGAGAGAGGGGGTAGAGTGAGATATGGAGAGAGGTAGATACCATTAGAGAGAGAGAGAGAGAGAGAGAGAGAGAGAAGTGGTCTGGGATGCAGCTCAGCAGGCCCAGATCCCTTATTAAAGCTGTCCTCTGTGGCTGCCTGCTGCCCTCCCCTCCAACTGGTTCACCCTGTAAATCAGCCTTTTAATTGGAGAGGGCACCGGGAGAGAGAGGGACTGCCTCACCCCAAATCTATTCCACACTCAGAGAGATGGATGGAGAGAGAGCAAAAGAGGTAGCGAGGAGGAGAGCTAGGGAAAAACAGCAAGACATGGAGGGAAAGAAGGGCAGAGAGATAGAGAAGGAGAAGGACGAGAGAGGGAAACTGTCGCTGGTGGGATGCATGGGTGGAGACCAAGGAAGTGATTCCATGCACGAGAGAGAGAGAGAGAGAGGAGAGAGAGAGAGAGAGAGAGAGAGAGAGAGAGAGAGAGAGAGAGAGAGAGAGAGAGAGAGAGAGAGAGAGAGAGAGAGAGAGAGAGAGAGAGAGAGAGAGAGAGAGAGGAGAGAGAGAGAGAGTGGAGAGAGAGAGGAGAGAGAGAGAGAGAGGAGAGGGAGAGAGAGAGAGAGAGAGAGAGAGAGAGAGAGAGAGAGAGAGAGAGAGAGAGAGAGAGAGAGAGAGAGAGAGAGAGAGAGAGAGAGAGAGAGAGAGAGAGAGAGAGAGAGAGAGAGAGAGAGAGAGAGAGAGAGAGAGAGAGAGAGAGAGAGAGAGAGAGAGAGAGAGAGAGAGAGAGAGAGAGGAGAGAAAGAGGAGAGAGAGAGAGAGAGAGAGAGAGAGAGAGAGAGAGAGAGAGAGAGAGAGAGAGAGAGAGAGAGAGAGAGAGAGAGAGAGAGAGAGAGAGAGAGAGAGAGAGAGAGAGAGAGAGAGAGGAGAGAGAGAGGAGAGAGAGAGAGAGAGAGGAGTAGATAGATATATGATGAGGGTATCCTGGAAAGGAGTGAGGGAGGAGGGGGAATGGATGGGGAGTAAAAGTGAAAGATAACATATTAATGGAGAGAGACTGGAGGAGTGAGGGTGTGCAAGGAGAGGAGGAAAGGAGGAGAGCAGGACAAAGTGTGAGGAAGAAAAATAAAATGGAGGGAGTCGAATGGGGAGAGGTGACGGTGAGAGAAAGGGAAGGTGAGACAGAAGAAAAGAGGAGAGGAAGCTTGATCTCACCCAAGTTGCAGCCTGAGTGTCCTTCCTTAACAGGGTTGTCATGACAACAGTGTACAAGAGAGTCTGGCTAATGTGGAGTGTGTATGTTCGCGCTACTCCTCCTCAAGCTAGTGTGTGTTTGTGGAAGAATGTATACCACCCATATTAACATAGATAGATACCATTGTATGTAATGTTATACTATTCATGGACTGGTTACATAAATTGATGGCGTTTTCTTTTTTTTTGTGGGGGGGGGGCGTTTCTGTTTATTCACTGTATTTGTTTGGCTGTGTCCTTGTATGAACAACAATGAGAGAGAGAGAGAAAGAGAGAGAGAGAAGTATGGAGAAGAGTGTGAATAGCTCTTTAACTCTCTGTGGCAACTACTCACTTTGTGTTAGTCTATAAGATTGTGTTGTCGACATTGAACTGTGACTCTCCCATTGCTTGTCAGACATTGTGTAGCAGGTCAGGTGATGTAACGATGTCACAGCTGGTCAGGTGATGTCACCCAGGTCAGGTGATGTGGTTGTCACGGAGCCCAGCTGTCAGAGCAGAGGCAGTGTTCCCAAAGGAGTGCCAATCTGTCATCATTATATTAATGACACGCGTTGCACTGCTAGCAATGTCATCTCTTGTGTGTGCCAAAGTTAACGAGCAGGCATTAATTGTAAAATTAATTTTAAAAACATTTTGATTAAAGACCACCCTCCGCACTCCATCTTCATCCGTTCCCCTCTTCTTTCCACACCTATTTATTCCATCCCTCTTTTCAACATGTGTTTGTCATTTGAGGTTAGTTACAGGTCTTGTGCTCAGGCCCTCAGTTCTGTGTTTACATCCTTTTCTCGCTCTCTCTTTGTTCCTTCTGCCTTGAACTTCCCCCTTACTGTTGTTCCTTCTGCCTTGAACTTCCCCTTTACTGTTGTTCCTTCTGCCTTGAACTTCCCCTTTACTGTTGTTCCTTCTGCCTTGAACTTCCCCTTTACTGTTGTTCCTCCTGCCTTGAACTTCCTCCTTACTGTTGTTCCTTCTGCCTTGAACTTCCTCCTTACTGTTGTTCCTTCTGCCTTGAACTTCCCCTTACTGTTGTTCCTTCTGCCTTGAACTTCCCCTTTACTGTTGTTCCTTCTGCCTTGAACTTCCCCTTTACTGTTGTTCCTTCTGCCTTGAACTTCCCTTTACTGTTGTTCCTCCTGCCTTGAACTTCCTCCTTACTGTTGTTCCTTCTGCCTTGAACTTCCTCCTTACTGTTGTTCCTTCTGCCTTGAACTTCCCCCTTACTGTTGTTCCTTCTGCCTTGAACTTCCCTTTACTGTTGTTCCTTCTGCCTTGAACTTCCCTTTACTGTTGTTCCTTCTGCCTTGAACTTCCTCCTTACTGTTGTTCCTTCTGCCTTGAACTTCCCCTTTACTGTTGTTCCTTCTGCCTTGAACTTCCTCCTTACTGTTGTTCCTTCTGCCTTGAACTTCCCCTTTACTGTTGTTCCTTCTGCCTTGAACTTCCCCTTTACTGTTGTTCCTTCTGCCTTGAACTTCCCCTTTACTGTTGTTCCTTCTGCCTTGAACTTCCCCTTTACTGTTGTTCCTCCTGCCTTGAACTTCCTCCTTACGGTTGTTCCTTCTGCCTTGAACTTCCTCCTTACGGTTGTTTCTTCTGCCTTGAACTTCCCCCTTACTGTTGTTCCTTCTGCCTTGAACTTCCTCCTTACTGTTGTTCCTTCTGCCTTGAACTTCCTCCTTACTGTTGTTCCTTCTGCCTTGAACTTCCTCCTTACTGTTGTTCCTTCTGCCTTGAACTTCCTCCTTACTGTTGTTTCTTCTGCCTTGAACTTCCTCCTTACTGTTGTTCCTTCTGCCTTGAACTTCCTCCTTACTGTTTTGCTTGAACGTCCCCCATACTGTTGTTCCTTCTGGCTTGAATTTCCCCCTTACTGCTGTTCCTCCTGCCTTGAACTTCCTCCTTACTGTTTTCCTTGAACTTCCCCCTTACTGTTGTTCCTTCTGCCTTGAACTTTCTCCTTACTGTTGTTCCTTCTGCCTTGAACTTCCTCCTTACTGTTGTTACTTCTGCATTGAACTTCCTCCTTACTGTTGTTCCTTCTGCCTTGAAATTTCTCCTTATTGTTTTCCTTGAACTTCCTCCTTGCTGTTGTTCCTTCTGCCTTGAACTTTCTCCTTACTGTTTTCCTTGCACTTCCCCCTTACTGTTGTTTCTTCTGCCTTGAACTTCCTCCTTACTGTTGTTCCTTCTGCCTTGAACTTTCTCCTTACTGTTTTCCTTGCACTTCCCCCTTACTGTTGTTTTTCTGCCTTGAACTTCCTCCTTACTGCTGTTCCTTCTGCCTTGAACTTCCCCCTTACTGTGGTTCTTTTGCCCTGAACTTCCTCCTTACTGTTGTTCCTTCTGCCTTGAACTTCCTCCTTACTGTTGTTCATTCTGCCTTGAACTTCCCCCTTACTGTTGTTCCTTCTGCCTTGAACTTCCTCCTTACTGTTATTCCTTCTGCCTTGAACTTCCCCTTACTGTTGTTCCTTCTGCCTTGAACTTCCCCTTACTGTTGTTCCTTCTGCCTTGAACTTCCCCCTTACTATTGTTCCTTCTGCCTTGAACTTCCTCCTTACTGTTGTTCCTTCTGCCTTGAACTTCCTCCTGACTGTTGTTCCTTCTGCCTTGAACTTCCTCCTTACTGTTGTTCCTTCTGCCTTGAACTTCCCCTTACTGTTGTTCCTTCTGCCTTAAACTTCCCCCTTACTGTTGTTCCTTCTGCCTTGAACTTCCCCCTTACTGTTGTTCCTTCTGCCTTGAACTTCCTCCTTACTGTTGTTCCTTCTGCCTTGAACTTCCCCCTTACTGTTGTTCCTTCTGCCTTGAACTTCCCCCTTACTGTTGTTCCTTCTGCCTTGAACTTCCCCCTTACTGTTGTTCCTTCTGCCTTGAACTTCCTCCTTACTGTTGTTCCTTCTGCCTTGAACTTCCTCCTTACTGTTGTTCCTTCTGCCTTGAACTTCCTCCTTACTGTTGTTCCTTCTGCCTTGAACTTCCCCCTTACTGTTGTTCCTTCTGCCTTGAACTTCCTCCTTACTGTTGTTCCTTCTGCCTTGAACTTCCTCCTTACTGTTGTTCCTGCTGCCTTGAACTTCCTCCTTACTGTTATTTATTTTTTTCCTTTTCTGCTCATCACCTTTTACCCCCAAACCACCAATTTTCTTCTCATGAAGTATCCGTCTTTTTCTCTTAACCACACTCTCCTCTTATTGGTCTAGTTCAGTCTTTAGCCTCTCCAATTCACTCTTTCTTTTACTCATCCTCCTTTCAACTCAAATCAGCCGTTGTCTTCTCTTAGTTTTTTATTTAACCTTTATATAACAAGGAAGTCATGCTGAGACTAGAGTTTCTTCTGCAGAGGAGCCCTGCACGAACACTTCAATAAACAACAATAACACAATACATATCTATATACACATCAATTACACTATACATATCTATATACACCTCAATAACACAATACACATCTATAAACACGTCAATAACACTATTCATATCTATATACACATCAATTACACAATACATATCTATATACACCTCAATAGCACATTACACATCTATATACACATCAATAACACTATTCATATCTATATACACATCAATTACACTATACATATCTATATACACCTCAATAACACATTACACATCTATATACACATCAATAACACTATTCATCTATATACACATCAATTCATATCTATATACACCTCAATAACACAATACATATCTTTTTACACCTCAACACAATACACATCTATATACACCTCAATAACACAATACATATCTATATACACATCAATTACACTATACACATCTATATACACCTCAATAACACAATACATATCTATAAACACATCAATAACACAATACATATCTTTAAACACGTCAATTACACAATACAGGCCTCCCGGGTTGCGCTGTGCCACCAGAGACTCTGGGTTCGCGCCCAGGCACTGTCGAAACCGGCCGCGACCGGGAGGTCCGTGGGGCGACGCACAATTGGCCTAGCGTCGTCCGGATTAGGGAGGGTTTGGCCGGTAGGGAAATCCTTGTCTCATCGCGCACCAGGGACTCCTGTCCGGGCGCAGTGCGCGCTAACCAGGTGTTTCCTCCCACACATTGGTGCGGCTGGCTTCCGGGTTGGATGGCGCTGTGTTAAGAAGCAGTGCGGCTTGGTTGGGTGTTGTATGACTTTAAACCTTCGTCTCTCCCGAGCCCGTACGGGAGTTGTAGCGATGAGACAAGATAGTAGCTACGAACAATTGGATACCACGAAATTGGCGAGAAAAAGGGGTAACATTTTTTTTTACAAATTAAAAATAAAATAAAAATACACAATACATATCTATATACACGTCAATAACACTATACATATCTATAAACACATCAATAACACAATACATATCTATATACACATCAATTACACAATACACAATACACATCAATAACACTATACATATATATACACATCAATAACACAATACATATCTATATACACATCAATTACACAATACATATCTATATACATATCAATTACACTATACATATCTATATACACGTCAATAACACAACACATATCTATATACACATCAATTACACTATACATATCTATATACACATCAATTACACTATACATATCTATATACACATCAATAACACAACACATATCTATATACACATCAATAACACTATACATATCTATATACACATCAATTACACAATACATATCTATATACACATCAATTACACTATACATATCTATATACACATCAATTACACTATACATATCTATATACACATCAATAACACTATTCATATCTATATACATCAATTACACAATACATATCTATATACACATCAATTACACTATACATATCTATATACACATCAATTACACTATACATATCTATATACATCAATTACACAATACATATCTATATACACATCAATTACACAATACATATCTATCTATATATGCAAACATGAAAGCAAAACACAATCTTATGAAACAAACACATTCTTCAGTAAAAATACCCTCTAATATCTGCCTCAATTGTCCTAGAGGCACCAACTCCACCAACTTTAAGGACTTTTGATATATTCACATTTGACTCTCCTCTCATTAATCCAATTACAACTCTTTTATTTCTCTGTGACTATATACTCGCTCACCCCCCTCTACCCTCCTCCCTCATCCCTCACACCCCTCTTCCCCTCATCCCTCATACCCCTCTTCCCCTCCTCCCTCATCCCTCACCCCCTCTTCCCCTCCTCCCTCATCCCTCTTCCCCTCCCCTCCCTCATCCCTCACCCCCTCTTCCCCTCCTCCCTCATCCCTCCTCCCTCATCCCTCACCCCACTCTTCCCCTCCTCCCTCATCCCCCTTCTTTCTCCCAGCAGATGAATGCCCCTGTGCTGCTGTCTCTCTCACTCTTCATGTCTCCATTACAGTCTGTTTCCTCCCTCTCCCTCTGTGTGTGTTGTCCTCTCAGTGGGGGAGGGGGTAGAGGGAGGGGGTGTAGGGGAGTAGGGAGATACGGGGTGGTCCTCCTCTCCCTCTGTGTGTGTTGTCCTCTCAGTGGGGGAGGGGGTGTAGGGGAGTAGGGAGGTACGGGGTGGTCCTCCTCTCCCTCTGTGTGTGTTATCCTCTCAGTGGGGGAGGGGGTAGAGGGAGGGGGTGTAGGGGAGTAGGGAGGTACGGGGTGGTCCTCCTCTCCCTCTGTGTGTGTTGTCCTCTCAGTGGAGAGACGGGGGTGTAGGGGAGTAGGGAGGTACGGGGTGGTCCTCCTCTCCCTCTGTGTGTGTTGTCCTCTCATGGGGGAGGGGGTAGAGGGAGGGGGTGTAGGGCACTAGGGAGGTATGGGGTGGTCCTCCTCTCCCTCTGTGTGTGTTGTTCTCTCAGTGGGGGGTAGAGGGAGGGAGTGTAGGGGAGTAGGGAGGTACGGGGTGGTCCTCCTCTCCCTCTGTGTGTGTTGTCCTCTCAGTGGGGGAGGGGGTAGAGGGAGGGAGTGTAGGGGAGTAGGGAGGTACGGGGTGGTCCTCCTCTCCCTCTGTGTGTGTTATCCACTCAGTGGGGGGGGTAGAGGGAGGGGAGGGGTGTAGGGAGTAGGGAGGTACGGGGTGATCCTCCTCTCCCTCTGTGTGTGTTGTCCTCTCAGTGGGGGAGGGGGTAGAGGGAGGGGGTGTAGAGGAGTAGGGAGGTACAGGGTGGTCCTCCTCTCCCTCTGTGTGTGTTGTCCTCTCAGTGGGGAGGGGGTAGAGGGAGGGGGTGTAGGGGAGTAGGGAGGTACGGGGTGGTCCTCCTCTCCCTCTGTGTGTGTTGTCCTCTCAGTGGGGAGGGGGTGTAGGGGAGTAGGGAGATACGGGGTGGTCCTCCTCTCCCTCTGTGTGTGTTGTCCTCTCAGTGGGGGAGGGGTGTAGGGGAGTAGGGAGGTATGGGGTGGTCCTCCTCTCCCTCTGTGTGTGTTGTCCTCTCAGTGGGGGAGGGGGTAGAGGGAGGGGGTGTAGGGGACTAGGGAGGTACGGAGTGGCCTCCTCTCCCTGGCAGCACCCTAGGACTCTGCCTGGCCTTGACTTTTTGGAGCCCCCCCTCCTGTTGGGCTGTTTTTTGTAGCAGCATGGCCTCTAAGACAAGCTGGCCCACTCTCTCTCGTTCTCTCTCCAGCAGAGGTGCCAGAGCCCAGTTTATCATTCACCCAGAGCCCCACCCAGAGGGGGGGCTATGTCCCTCATACAGAGGAACCCACTGCGCATGTGCGAGCATGTGTACATACCGTATGTGCTCACACGTGTGTGTGTGTGTGTGGTTGTGTAATTTAGCGTGAGGCATATGGGTATTCATTGACTGTATGTTTGTATTTGATGTGTCGTATCGAGTCCATGCTCCATATACATGCCCGGGAGCATTTGTGTGTGTGAGACCAGTACTGCTGACTGCTAGTGAATATAGCGAGATAGTATATTTAGGCTGCAGTAATAATGGCTGCTCTGTGGCTCATTCATTTCATTCTCTTCTATAATGATAGAGAGTGGGACGAGACATTGATCATCAGTAACTCATCAATAATTGCCTTTTTTGATTAAGACAGCAGTTCTTCACCAATAACCTCGAGGACCCTTGGCTTCTCCGGGGACCACCACGCTGTGAGTGTGTATCTGTATATATGTGTGGGTGTGTGTGTATGTGTATGCATGCGTGCGTGTGTGTGTGTGTGTGAGCGTCTGTGTACTGTTAGGTTCTAAATATCAGAGTAAGAACTCGATGGACACAATGAAAGCTTAAACCAGGTTTATTCTTCCCAGAGGATCAAACAGCTGAACAGACAACGACATATTCACACAAGCACTGATATTTAACCCTTTCTCCTCTGCTGAGTCTCCTCCTACACATCTGAACAGCCAATGCATCTCTGTTGCTAGACAGAACCTTAGTGATATCTGTTCTTCCTCACTTCATCTGACCTGACCTCTGCCCCAAAGTGCTCACTCCTCCCCAACTCACAGCTGTCATGGTAACTCGTACCAGACTGTATCTCTTCTCCTCCCATAGGTTCCCTGATGGCTAACAATAACATATCCTGACATAATGTAAACGTTATACATTACTCTCTCTCCCTCAGTGACATGAATAAGTATATTTTTGGATTTCATGAGGTCAAGAAATCAGAACCCTCAGTACACACACACACTCTAAACACACCCACACATTATTGTGCTTTATTTGTAATGTTTCTTTTTTTGTACATTGGTGTAAATTTTTGTCTTTAGTTGTAGTTTTAAATATTTGTTTTATGTCTAAGTCTGTAAGTCTTCTATGTTTTAAATGTTTGTTTTATGTCTAAGTCTGTAAGTCTTCTATGTTTTAAATGTTTGTTTTATGTCTAAGTCTGTAAGTCTTCTATGTTTTAAATGTTTGTTTTATGTCTAAGTCTGTAAGTCTTCTATGTTTTAAATGTTTGTTTTATGTCTAAGTCTGTAAGTCTTCTATGTTTTAAATGTTTGTTTTATGTCTAAGTCTGTAAGTCTTCTATGTTTTAAATGTTTTAACATGTAAAGTCATTTTGTCTGTAATGTATTGGTTGTGTGTCGGTCCCCAGGAAGACTAGCTGTCACCATTGGTGTCGGCTAATGGGGATTCTAATAAATCATAAATCATCAATCGTGTGTGTGTCACAGGAGGTGGTTGGTGGCATCTTAATTGGGGAGGATGGGCTTGTGGTAATGGCTTGAGTGGAATTAGTGGAATGGTATGAAATTACATCAAGCACATGGTTTCCATGTGTTTGATGCCATTTCATTTGCTCTGTTCCAGCCATTATTATGAGCCGTCCTCCCCTCAGCAGCCTCTTGTGGTGTGTGTGTGTGTGTGTGTTCAGAGTAGAGGTTGACCGATTAATCGGAATGGCCGATTAATTAGGGCCGATTTCAAGTTTTCATAACAATCGGAAATCGGTATTTTTGGGCGCCGATTTTTCCTGATTTTTTTTACACCTTTATTTAACTAGGCAAGTCAGATAACACATTCTTATTTTCAATGAGGACCTAGGAACGTTCTGCCTCGTTTAGGGGCAGAACGACAGATTTTTACCTTGTCAGCTCGGGGGATCCAATCTTGCAACCTTACAGTTAACTCATCCAACGCTCTAACTACCTGATTACATTGCACTCCACAAGGAGACTGCCTGTTACGCGAATGCAGTAAGCCAAGGTAAGTTGCTAGTTAGAATTAAACTTATCTTATAAAAAACAATCAATCAACGACTGTCGTTGCTCCAATGTGTACTTAACCATAAACATCAATGCCTTTCTTAAAATCAATACACAAGTATATATTTTTAAACCTGCATATTTAGCTAAAAGAAATCCAGGTTAGCAGGCAATATTAACCAGGTGAAATTGTGTAACTTCTCTTGCGTTCATTGCACGCAGAGTCAGGATATATGCAACAGTTTGGGCTGCCTGGCTCATTGCGAACTAATTTGCCAGAATTGTACTTAATTATGACATAACATTGAAGGTTGTGCAATGTAACAGGAATATTTAGACTCATGGATGCCACCCGTTAGATAAAATACGGAACGGAATAAACGTTTTGTTTTCGAGGTGATAGTTTCCGTATTTGACCTAAGGTATTTCTGCGGGTTTATTATAGTTAAGTCTATGATTTGATATTTGATAGAGCAGTCTGACTGAGGGGTGGTAGGCAGCAGCAGGCTCGTAATAGTCAAAGGTATATGGTTTAGAAAGAAATAGTCTTAGCCTGCAGTCAATGGGAGAATGGATTAATGAATTACATTTTCATTGATGAATAACATGGCCTCAGAAGTATTGAGCACTGGGCTGGGGACAGGGGAACAACCCACATGTGTCATATTAGACACGGAACTAGGAAAACTAGGAACTAAATATTACTGGCATGAATAGGAGGAGGTATACAAACATGGAAACGTAATTAAAATTGGAGGCCTGGAGATCAACATAGAAATACAACATCAACATAGAAATAGAATCTACAGAATTAGTATCCCATTAAAGTGGATCTGACAGCATTTTAGCAACATGGAATGATATTAAAATCTGTAATTTTCCCATTTTCATAAATTCTTAGAATATTTGAGAATGACGTATATTAAGGCATTTGTGAAAATTCTATAGCAATATAGAGTGGGAAAGTGGCCGTGCGTTTGGACAATTAATAGACACTGCAGTGCATAAAACCTAATAAAAACATCTGTCTCGTTCAGGACCGGCGTCTACGCAGACCAGTTCACCATCTCCTATCAGAGCTACAGTAGGCCTTTATGCAAACAAGCCATTTGCCACACGGGCCTGCCATCATTCACTTTGAACTGGACTGTGTGTTTACAGGCAGATGGGCCTGCCATCATTCACTTTGAACTGGACTGTGTGTTTACAGGCAGATGGGCCTGCCATCATTCACTTTGAACTGGACTGTGTGTTTACAGGCAGTAAGACCTGCCATCATTCACTTTGAACTGGACTGTGTGTTTACAGGCAGTAAGGCCTGCCATCATTCACTTTGAACTGGACTGTGTGTTTACAGGCAGTAAGGCCTGCCATCATTCACTTTGAACTGGACTGTGTGTTTACAGGCAGTAAGGCCTGCCATCATTCACTTTGAACTGGACTGTGTGTTTACAGGCAGATGGGCCTGCCATCATTCACTTTGAACTGGACTGTGTGTTTACAGGCAGTAAGACCTGCCATCATTCACTTTGAACTGGACTGTGTGTTTACAGGCAGTAAGGCCTGCCATCATTACTTTGAACTGGACTGTGTGTTTACAGGCAGTAAGACCTGCCATCATTCACTTTGAACTGGACTGTGTGTTTACAGGCAGTAAGACCTGCCATCATTCACTTTGAACTGGACTGTGTGTTTACAGGCAGTAAGACCTGCCATCATTCACTTTGAACTGGACTGTGTGTTTACAGGCAGTAAGACCTGCCATCATTCACTTTGAACTGGACTGTGTGTTTACAGGCAGTAAGGCCTGCCATCATTCACTTTGAACTGGACTGTGTGTTTACAGGCAGTAAGGCCTGTCATCATTCACTTTGAACTGGACTGTGTGTTTACAGGCAGTAAGACCTGCCATCATTCACTTTGAACTGGACTGTGTGTTTACAGGCAGATGGGCCTGCCATCATTCACTTTGAACTGGACTGTGTATTTACAGGCAGTAAGGCCTGCCATCATTCACTTTGAACTGGACTGTGTGTTTACAGGCAGATGGGCCTGCCATCATTCACTTTGAACTGGACTGTGTGTTTACAGGCAGTAAGGCCTGCCATCATTCACTTTGAACTGGACTGTGTGTTTACAGGCAGATGGGCCTGCCATCATTCACTTTGAACTGGACTGTGTGTTTACAGGCAGTAAGGCCTGCCATCATTCACTTTGAACTGGACTGTGTGTTTACAGGCAGATGGGCCTGCCATCATTCACTTTGAACTGGACGGTGTGTTTACAGGCAGTAAGACCTGCCATCATTCACTTTGAACTGGACTGTGTGTTTACAGGCAGATGGGCCTGCCATCATTCACTTTGAACTGGACTGTGTGTTTACAGGCAGATGGGCCTGCCATCATTCACTTTGAACTGGACTGTGTGTTTACAGGCAGTAAGGCCTGCCATCATTCACTTTGAACTGGACTGTGTGTTTACAGGCAGTAAGGCCTGCCATCATTCACTTTGAACTGGACTGTGTGTTTACAGGCAGATGGGCCTGCCATCATTCACTTTGAACTGGACTGTGTGTTTACAGGCAGATGGGCCTGCCATCATTCACTTTGAACTGGACTGTGTGTTTACAGGCAGATGGGCCTGCCATCATTCACTTTGAACTGGACTGTGTGTTTACAGGCAGATGGGCCTGCCATCATTCACTTTGAACTGGACTGTGTGTTTACAGGCAAGCCATCATTCACTTTGAACTGGACTGTAGTTTACAGGCAGCAAGGCCTGCCATCATTCACTTTGAACTGGACTGTGTGTTTACAGGCAGATGGGCCTGCCATCATTCACTTTGAACTGGACTGTGTGTTTACAGGCAGATGGGCCTGCCATCATTCACTTTGAACTGGACTGTGTGTTTACAGGCAGATGGGCCTGCCATCATTCACTTTGAACTGGACTGTGTGTTTACAGGCAGATGGGCCTGCCATCATTCACTTTGAACTGGACTGTGTGTTTACAGGCAGATGGGCCTGCCATCATTCACTCTGAACTGGACTGTGTGTTTACAGGCAGATGGGCCTGCCATCATTCACTCTGAACTGGACTGTGTGTTTACAGGCAGATGGGCCTGCCATCATTCACTTTGAACTGGACTGTGTGTTTACAGGCAGATGGGCCTGCCATCATTCACTTTAAACTGGACATGTTTGTTTAAAGTAAGGCCTGCCATCATTCACTTTGAACTGGACTGTGTGTTTACAGGCAGATGGGCCTGCCATCATTCACTTTGAACTGGACTGTGTGTTTACAGGCAGTAAGGCCTGCCATCATTCACTTTGAACTGGACTGTGTGTTTACAGGCAGTAAGGCCTGCCATCATTCACTTTGAACTGGACTGTGTGTTTACAGGCAGTAAGGCCTGCCATCATTCACTTTGAACTGGACTGTGTGTTTACAGGCAAAGGCCTGCCATCATAAACTATGAAAACTGTGTGTTTACAGGCAGTTGACCATCATTCACTTTGAACTGGACTTTGTTTACAGGCAGTAAGGCCTGCCATGTCACTTTGAACTGGACTGTGTGTTTAATCAATAGGCCTGCCATCATTCACTTTGAACTGGACTGTGTGTTTACAGGCAGTAAGGCCTGCCATCATTCACTTTGAAGACTGTGTGTTTACAAGTAAGGCCTGCCATCATTCAAACTGGACTGTGTGTTTACAGGCAGTAAGGCCTGCCATCATTTTTGAACTGGACTGTGTGTTTACAGGCAAAGGCCTGCCATCATTCACTTTGAACTGGACTTTACAGGCAGTAAGGCCTGCCATCATTCACTTTGAACTGGAATGTGTTTTACAGGCAGTTGCTAATGCAATATTATTAGAATAAAACAAAACACAAAATACACCTAATAAGCTATAAAAATCATCAGGAGGCCATGTAAATTCGATAGCCTGCCGTGTGGAAAATGTCCTGATCAAAAAAGGCAGACAATGCCTCGGGTTGGTGGTCGGAGAGAATCGGTTCCCTTTGGTCGGATCTACCAAGAATCAATTCAGATTCAAATGAGGAGACTCTATACATCCTGTGGAAGCTGTAGGTACTGCAAGCTTGGCCTCATTTAATACGGTTCACCTTCAACAATTCATGGGAGTGGCGCATGGATATTTTTTCCCATCTCCAGTGATCAGATTTTCCTGCGCTTTTCGATGAAACAGACGTTCTGTTATAGTCACAGCCGTGATTTAAACAGTTTTGGAAACGTCTGAGTGTTTTCTATCCACACATACTAATCATATGCATATACTATATTCCTGGCCTGAGTAGCAGGACGCCAAAATGTTGCGCGATTTTTAACAGAATTTCCGAAAAAGTAGGGGGGAAGCTTAACAGGTTATTAATGGCCACACACAATGTCTGTCATTATTTTGTCAACCATGGCCAGAAGAAGAGATCTCAGTGAAAAAAGGGTCTCAAAGGAGCATAAGGGGCTTAATGTGTGTGTGTGTGTGTGTGTGTGTGTGTGTGTGTGTGTGTGTCAGTCACAGGAGCTCAACCGACTTGAACACACAAAGACAGCGTTTCCACCATCAACAAATGATGTAATTTCTCGTGGAAGAATGGTATCGCATCCCTCCAATAGAGATCCAGACACGTGTAGACTCTGTGCTAAGGCACATTGAAGCTGTTCTGGCTCGTTGTGGCCCAACACCCTATTAAGACACTTTATGTTGTTGTTCCCTTTATTATGGCAGTTACCTGTATCTGGATTCCGATGCCTCTGATATAATGGCAGATCCTCCATGTTGGAATGGAGAGAAAGAGAGAGAAAAGGGAAAGAGAATGGAACACAGAGGAAAGGGGTGGCAGGTTGCCATGGAAACGGAACGTCACAGTGCCTGAGCAGATTGCAGATCGCTGCTGCTGCCCTCCTCCTCATCCCTCTCTTCTCCTTTTTTCTGATTCCAGATCCTCAGCTCGGATGGAGGACAGGAACAGGTGTAGAGCGAGAGAGAGCGAGAGAGAGAGAGAGAGAGAGACAGAGACGCTTCCCCAGATGAAATAGGCGTGTCTGTCTGTCAATGTTTTAAGGTTTGAGTGACGTTAAGCTTCACTGTAATGCCCTTGGGGAGAGAAGGGGCTGAATACTGCTAGTCTCAGTTCTGCATGGTAACACTAATCATTTTAGTCCTGTGCACACACATGTGTAATAGCACTTACGTCATTGCTATTACTATGGCATTTGGGTTAACATAGTAGTGTGTGCACGTTTGTTATGTTTTATGTTTGTATGTTAGTTGATGTGTTTGGTGTTTAACCTGGTGTCTCTGTCATCTCTCTGTCATGTCTCTCTATAACGGCAGGGAGTGTGGGATTGGGGACAATAATGGAGGACAGAATAGTGTGTGTCTGTGTGTGTGTGTGTGTGTGTGTGTGTGATGCTTGCCCAGAGGCAGATCAACCAAGTAGCTGTGTGTTAGTGCCAGGGAGCAGATCGGGCACTCAGTCCATCCACTCGATCCCTGGACGCTGGCACACAGGGTGTGGAGCCTCGTCCAAAACCCTCCTCTCCAATCCCTCCTTCCCAATCTCATCCCTCCTTTCTTCCCCCACGGGGCAGCAGGTGGCTTCCACTAAATACTGATCTGGCTGGATGAGCACGGGTGCAGTGGGGTGGCATGTCCCCCTGCCAAATAGTGTCCCTCTGCTCCTAGGTGGGGGTGTGGCTGAGGTCTATGACTCATCGTCTCACATCTAAACGGACAGAATACACTGCAGATGAAGAGTCTGATCGACACTCCCTCCCTGGTCTAGGAACAGGGTGAACAAGATGAGAGAGAGAGAACAGAAGAGAGAGAGAACAGAAGAGAGAGAGAGAGCAGAAGAGAGAGAGAGAGAACAGAAGACAGAGAGAGCAGAAGAGAGAGAGAGAGAGAGAGCACAGAAGAGAGAGCAAAAGAACAGAAGAGAGAGGGAGAACAGAAGAGAGAGAGAGAACAGGAGATAGAGCATAAGAGAGAGAGAGATAACAGAAGAGAGAGAGAACAGGAGAGAGAGAAAGCAGAAGAGAGAGAGAGAGAGAACAGAAGAGAGAGCGAGAGAGAGAGAACAGAAGAGAGAGAGAGCAGAAGGGAGATAGAGAGAGCAGAAGAGAGAGAGAGAGAACAGAAGAGAGAGACAACAGAAGGGAGAGAGAGAGAGAGAGAGCAGAAGAGAGAGAACAGAAAAGAGAGCAGAAGAGAGAGACAGAACAGAAGAGAGAGAGAGACAACAGAAGAGAGAGAAAGAGAGAGAGAGCAGAAGAGAGAGAGAACAGGAGAGAGAGAGAACAGAAGGGAGAGAAAGAGAAAGAGAGCGAGAGAGATGATAAAAAGAAGTGTGATCCTGGCATGGTGTTTTAGTGAGTAAAGGAGATGGATGGAGTGGCTCTACTTCAGCTCTATACTGCTGCCAGGGAACTACTTATGCAGTCCAGGAGGAAGTACAGTAGTGGGGGACTGGGTTTAGGGACGGACACTGCTGTCAGGCTGTCCTTAAGGGGAACTGTTTTGGTGGTGAGGATGTGTGTCCCTGGGTATCGTTAGATAGGCGCACTGCATGCAGGCTTGTGGGAATGTGGAGTGGAGGAGGGAAGAGGAGAACAGATAGAGGGACACGCTGGTTTCATGTACTCTCTCTTTCTCCCTCTCTCATTGTAGCAGGAGAGCCTCTTAAGGCTCAAGTGGAAGCTGACCTCCATTTGTTGTGTATTTAAAAAAGAATGCATGTACTTAAGTGCTCCTCATTGCCTCCCGAGCTATGGCAACAGACAGGTATAGACAGACACTGAGTGAACATGGATACACACATGAAACGCCCAGGTACACTTAAAGAGACTGACACATTATCCCTATCTATCTGTATTTCTCTCTCACTCTGCCTGTCTCTCTGTTTCTGTCTGTCTCTCTCTCTGTCTCTTTCTTTCACACCCACACACACACACACACACACACACACACACACACACACACACACACTAGCCCTGACTCTCTCTGTAGCTTTATATCTCCCAGGACAGTGCTCAGAGATGTTGAGATGGGCCCTGACCCACAGAGCAAAGAGTCGTTTAGACTTTAGTTAAACAAGGGCACTTACATTTTAAAGGGCCATAATCATCAAAAGGGGAAACTGTAAAATCGATAGACGAGATGTTTAAAAAGACCAGGAAAGAACGGTAGGTGTGAATGTTGGTGGCGATAAGAATAGTTTTATGAGTAAGCGTGTGTATATACAGTGCCTTCGGAAAGTATTCAGACCCCTTGATTTTTTCTACATTTTGTTAGGTTACAGCCATAATATTCTAAAATGTATTAAATAGTTTATTTCCCTCATCAATCTAAACACAATACCCCATAACAACAAAGCAAAAACAGGATTTTAGAAAGTTTTGCTAATTTATGAAATAAATAAAAAAATGTATGTAAGTATTCAGACCATTACTTTGTTGAAGCACCTTTGGCAGAGATTACAGCATTGCGTCTTCTTGGGTATGATGCTACAAGCTTGGCACACCTGTATTTGTGGAGTTTCTCCCATTCTTCTCTACAGATCCTCTCAAACTCTGTCAGGTTGGATGGGGATTATCGCTGCACATTTATTTTCAGGTCTCTCCAGAGATGTTCGATCGGGTTCAAGTCCAGGCTCTGGCTGGGCCACTCAAGGACATTCAGAAACTTGTCCCGAAGTCACTCCTGCGTTATCTTGGCTGTGTGCTTAGGGTTGTTGTCCTGTTGGAAGGTGAACCTTCACTCCAGTCTGAGGTCCTGAGCGCTCTGGAGCAGGATTTCATCAAGGATTTCTCTGTACTTTTCTCCTTTCACCTTTCCATGAATTCTGACTAGTCTTTCAGTCCCTGCCACTGAAAAACATCCCCCTGCAAGATGCTGCCACCATCTTGCTTACCCGTAGGGATGGTGCCAGGTTTCCTCCAGAGGAAATGCTTGGCATTCGGGCCAAAGAGTTCAATCTTGGTTTCATCAGACCAGAAAATCTTGTTTCTCATGGTCTGAGATTCCTTTAGGTGCCTTTTGGCAAACTCCAAGCGGGCTGTCATGTGCCGTTTACTGATGATGTGCCTTTTACTCTACCATAAAGGCCTGTTTGGTGGAGTGCTGCAGAGTGTGCTACAGTTGTCCTTCTGGAAGGTTCTCCCATCTCCACAGATGAACTCTGGAGCTCTGTCAGAGTGACCATTGGGTCTTGGTCACCTCCTTAACCAAGGCCCTTCTCCCCCGACTGCTCAGTTTGGCTGAGTGGTCATCTCTAGGAAGAGTCTTGTTTCAAACTTCTTTCATTTCAAGAATGATGGAGGCCACTGTGTTCTTGGGGACCTTCAATGCTGCAGACATTTGTTTTTACCCTGTTTTTCATGGTATCCAATTGTTTAGTAGCTACTATCTTGTCTCATCGCTACAACTCCCGTACGGACTCGGGAGAGACGAAGGTTGAAAGTCATGCGTCCTCCAATACACAACCCAACCAAGCCGCACTGCTTCTTAACACAGCGTGCATCCAACCCGGAAGCCAGACGCACCAATGTGTCGGAGGAAACAGCGTGCGCCTGGCAACATTGGTTAGCGCGCGCTGCGGCTGGCCCGCCACAGGAGTCATTGGTGCGCGATGAGACAAGGGTATCCCTACCGGCCAAGCCCTCCCTAACCCGGACGACGCTGTGCTTCGCCCCACGGACCCCCACGGACCTCGGTTACGACAGAGCCTGGGCAAAAACCCAGAGTCTCTGGTGGCACAGCTGGCGCTGCAGTACAGCGCCCTTAACCACTGCGCCACCCGGGAGGCCCCTCTGCAGGCATTTTTAGGTATCCTTCCCCAGCTCTGTGCCTCGACACAATCCTGTCTCGGAGCTCTACGGACAATTCCTTCGACATCATGGCTTGATTTTTGCTCTGACATGCACTGTCAACTGTGGGACCTTATATAGACAGGTGTGAGCCTTTCCAAATCATGTACAATCGATTGAATTTACCACAGGTGGCCTGTTTTCGCTTTGTCATTATGGGATATTGTGTAGATTTATGAGGAAAACAATTAATGTAATCCATTTTATAATAAGGCTGTAACGTCACAAAATGTGGAAAAGGGAAGGGGTCTGAATACTTTCCCGAATGCACTGTATCTGTGGGAAGTTGTGTGTTTGTGTGTATGTAAGTGTGTGTGCCTTTGTGTGGGTGCGTGTCTACTTATGTTGGGGTGTGTAAGTGGGGGCTAGATCTATATCCAGGTCACCACACAGATCCCTGTGATTCAACCAGCCCATTCTGGGCGTGCATCCAATCAGTACAGCCATCTGGTGGCCAATCAGGGCCCTTGCTGTGATGTCACAGTAACAGAGTTCGGGGTTCCGTGGGCTGCCTGGGAGGGTGTAAACGCTCTGACTCACGCTACTGGACCTCTGGGCTGGGGCTCGGGCTAGGCTGGATGGTAGGGCCACATACTGCTGCCAGTCAGCCCCAACATATGTGAGTGGGCTTGCCGGCAGGGGGTGAGGGAGTGGAGAGCCCGACTGCTGGAGCAGGATGCCTGGGTGTTAGGCTACTGGAAGCATGCTGTGGTGAATGGATGTGGATGTGTGGCCATTAACTGGAATAGCTGAGCTGGCCTGTATGCTGTGTAGTGTGGGTGGGCGTGATTACTTCTTGTGTTTGCCTATATGTGTGCATTTGTGTTTGTGATACACACTGCTGATACATACTCTTCACCTTTATTCTATAATGAAGGACTCACAATGCAGTCTGCCCACAGATGACAGCAATATCTGGATCCAAATGGAGGGTGGCAGGCGGCAGAGACAGACTACGTATGAATTTGACTGACAGCCCTGTTAATTCTAATGGGATAAATATTTCAGAGCTGTCCTGCCGTGTGAATACCACTGTAATCTAAAACAGTCTTTCTGAGACCCACCCAGGTCTCCAAACTGCTGCCCCACAACCACCCTGATCCTGAATGAGGCACCCAGCTCTGGTGCCCTGAGCCAGAGGGAGGGGGAAGGGAGGGGAGGCAGGACGGAGTGGAAATGTACCGTGCAGCACTGACACCACCTGCGGTTAGGGGAGGGAGGAGGGGCTGGAAGGGTGGTAGAGCCCACTACAGGGCACTGGAGGAAAAGAGGAGAGTCAGGGAGGAGGAGCAGATGGGCTGGCTGAAACTTAACCTTAAAGGTCGTCAGTGATGAGGATCTGAGTGGTTCTATTGCTGTAACACTCATATGTAAATATTTCATGTGCGTTTATACTTCATGTACTGTACGGCATGGCATAATAATATTATTCACTAGTCGTCACAACCCACTACAAAATATCAATACAGTCAGATACAGTACTATGCTGATGTTATTACTACATACATTATACATAACCGACTATATATACAGTATACTGCATATACAATATAGAGCACTGCAGTATTTGCTCAGTATTCCATTGTCCACTTAACTCAAAACTAGCTTGTGGTATTAATGCAAATCTGCTGGCCCAAAATATACAGTGGATCAGTGGGCTTGTGATTATTAAGGCCAGTTAAATCCATCCTGCTCTCCCTACAGCACTTATCAGATCAGTAGACTATGAGCAGCCAGCTAACCCACAGCACGGGACTTACTATCTAACACAAGCCATAAGCCGTGTTCAATAGGCATGACAAGGAAAACATCAGTGAAAACATCCCTGGGTCGTCATCGGCCGTATGTACGCCCATAAGAGGATCCGGCACCTCTCCGTTTTGGACTGTTTTGTTACGGAACTTATTTGGCAGGATCTGGTAACTCTTGTGGCATGAAAAAGAATTGTCACTTTTTGCAATGTAAAATTGTGAATAAATGCGATCAAAGTTCATTGGCGTTGCCTCTTCATTTCTATGATCTCTCTCCCTCTCTCTGCTCTGATAGACATGAGCAACTCTCATCTCTCCAGCGTTGCACCTCATCATTTATTTCCTTATAAGAAACATAGCTGTGGTAAGGGTTCTGGAGGAGCTGCATCACGACTGATAAATTGAAATAAATTGACCATAGTTATAGAATTACTGCTGTCTGTTCAGAAACAAAATATCAACCTCCAAATATTGTTTTCCAAAGTAAAACCAGGGAGCGAATAAGCTTTTAGCCACTGTATTATATACATTGGGTGAATCAGTGAAAATGGAAAGAATTTGTCGGACTATCATTTCCTCTTCATATTGTAGCCTACTACATGGGTCTAGGAGGCTGTTGATGGATTTAACACTAGGTCATTTTAATTGATCTCAGATTGTCAGTTTGTCAAAGTAGCCTATCATTTTGATCATTTGTGCAGTATAAAAACAGATTCTGCCAAAGTCTCCCGTCATGTAGAACAAACATCTTCCCTGACCCCAGGCCACTAAAATGTTCCCCATGTGTGCAACTTCTATAAGTGCCTCTACTCTACCGCTCTATGTCCTAATGCAAAATGTGATGATATCCCTGCAATGCTTTATTATAAATGTGATGATATCCCTGCTTTATTATAAATGTGATGATATCCCTGCAATGCTTTATTATGAATGTGATGATATCCCTGCAATGCTTTATTATAAATGTGATGATATCCCTGCAATGCTTTATTATAAATGTGATGATATCCCTGCAATGCTTTATTATAAATGTGATGATATCCCTGCAATGCTTTATTATAAATGTGATGATATCCCTGCAATGCTTTATTATAAATGTGATGATATCCCTGCAATGCTTTATTATAAATGTGATGATATCCCTGCAATGCTTTATTATAAATGTGATGATATCCCTGCAATGCTTTATTATAAATGTGATGATATCCCTGCTTTATTATAAATGTGATGATATCCCTGCAATGCTTTATTATAAATGTGATGATATCCCTGCAATGCTTTATTATAAATGTGATGATATCCCTACAATGCTTTATTATAAATGTGATGATATCCCTGCAATGCTTTATTATAAATGTGATGATATCCCTGCAATGCTTTATTATAAATGTGATGATATCCCTGCAATGCTTTATTATAAATGTGATGATATCCCTGCAATGCTTTATTATAAATAATATGCTTTATTATAAATGTGATGATATCCCTGCAATGCTTTATTATAAATGTGATGATATCCCCAATGCTTTATTATAAATGTGATGATATCCCTGCAATGCTTTATTATAAATGTGATGATATCCCTGCAATGCTTTATTATAAATGTGATGATATCCCTGCAATGCTTTATTATAAATGTGATGATATCCCTGCTTTATTATAAATGTGATGATATCCCTGCATGCTTTATTATGCTTTATTATAAATGTGATGATATCCCTGCAATGCTTTATTATAAATGTGATGATATCCCCTGCTTTATTATAAATGTGATGATATGCTTTATTATAAATGTGATGATATCCCTGCAATGCTTTATTATAAATGTGATGATATCCCTGCAATGCTTTATTATAAATGTGATGATATCCCCAATGCTTTATTATAAATGTGATGATATCCCTGCAATGCTTTATTATAAATGTGATGATATCCCTGCAATGCTTTATTATAAATGTGATGATATCCCTGCAATGCTTTATTATAAATGTGATGATATCCCTGCAATGCTTTATTATAAATGTGATGATATCCCTGCAATGCTTTATTATAAATGTGATGATATCCCTGCAATGCTTTATTATAAATGTGATGATATCCCTGCAATGCTTTATTATAAATGTGATGATATCCCTGCAATGCTTTATTATAAATGTGATGATATCCCTGCAATGCTTTATTATAAATGTGATGATATCCCTGCAATGCTTTATTATAAATGTGATGATATCCCTGCTTTATTATAAATGTGATGATATCCCTGCAATGCTTTATTATAAATGTGATGATATCCCTGCAATGCTTTATTATAAATGTGATGATATCCCTGCAATGCTTTATTATAAATGTGATGATATCCCTGCAATGCTTTATTATAAATGTGATGATATCCCTGCAATGCTTTATTATAAATGTGATGATATCCCTGCAATGCTTTATTATAAATGTGATGATATCCCTGCTTTATTATAAATGTGATGATATGCTTTATTATAAATGTGATGATATCCCTGCAATGCTTTATTATAAATGTGATGATATCCCTGCAATGCTTTATTATAAATGTGATGATATCCCCTGCAATGCTTTATTTATTATAAATGTGATGATATCCCTGCTTTATTATAAAATGCTTTATTATAAATGTGATGATATCCCTGCAATGCTTTATTATAAATGTGATGATATCCCTGCAATGCTTTATTATAAATGTGATGATATCCCTGCTTTATTATAAATGTGATGATATCCCTGCTTTATTATAAATGTGATGATGCTTTATTATAAATGTGATGATTTCCCTGCAATGCTTTATTATAAATGTGATGATATCCCTGCAATGCTTTATTTATTATAAATGTGATGATATCCCTGCAATGCTTTATTATAAATGTGATGATATCCCTGCAATGCTTTATTATAAATGTGATGATATCCCTGCAATGCTTTATTATAAATGTGATGATATCCCTGCTTTATTATAAAATGCTTTATTATAAATGTGATGATATCCCTGCAATGCTTTATTATAAATGTGATGATTTCCCTGCAATGCTTTATTATAAATGTGATGATATCCCTGCAATGCTTTATTATAAATGTGATGATATCCCTGCAATGCTTTATTATAAATGTGATGATATCCCTGCTTTATTATAAAATGCTTTATTATAAATGTGATGATATCCCTGCTTTATTATAAATGTGATGATATCCCTGCTTTATTATAAATGTGATGATATCCCTGCAATGCTTTATTATAAATGTGATGATATCCCTGCTTTATTATAAATGTGATGATATCCCTGCAATGCTTTATAAATTATAAATGTGATGATATCCCTGCAATGCTTTATTATAAATGTGATGATATCCCTGCAATGCTTTATTATAAATGTGATGATATCCCTGCTTTATTATAAATGTGATGATATCCCTGCTTTATTATAAATGTGATGATATCCCTGCAATGCTTTATTATAAATGTGATGATATCCCTGCAATGCTTTATTATAAATGTGATGATATCCCTTTTATATAAATGTGATGATATCCCTGCAATGCTTTATTATAAATGTGATGATATCCCTGCTTTATTATAAATGTGATGATATCCCTGCAATGCTTTATTATAAATGTGATGTTTTCCCTGCAATACTTTATTATAAATGTGATGATATCCCTGCAATGCTTTATTATAAATGTGATGATATCCCTGCAATGCTTTATTATAAATGTGATGATATCCCTGCTTTATTATAAATGTGATGATATCCCTGCAATGCTTTATTATAAATGTGATGATATCCCTGCAATGCTTTATTATAAATGTGATGATATCCCTGCTTTATTATAAATGTGATGATATCCCTGCAATGCTTTATTATAAATGTGATGATATCCCTGCAATGCTTTATTATAAATGTGATGATATCCCTGCAATGCTTTATTATAAATGTGATGATATCCCTGCTTTATTATAAATGTGATGATATCCCTGCTTTATTATAAATGTGATGATATCCCTGCAATGCTTTATTATAAATGTGATGATATCCCTGCTTTATTATAAATGTGATGATATCCCTGCAATGCTTTATTATAAATGTGATGATATCCCTGCAATGCTTTATTATAAATGTGATGATATCCCTGCTTTATTATAAATGTGATGATATCCCTGCTTTATTATAAATGTGATGATATCCCTGCAATGCTTTATTATAAATGTGATGATATCCCTGCTTTATTATAAATGTGATGATATCCCTGCAATGCTTTATTATAAATGTGATGATTTCCCTGCAATGCTTTATTATAAATGTGCTTTATTATAAATGATGATATCCCTGCAATGCTTTATTATAAATGTGATGATATCCCTGCAATGCTTTATTATAAATGTGATGATATCCCTGCAATGCTTTATTATAAATGTGATGATATCCCTGCAATGCTTTATTATAAATGTGATGATATCCCTTTATTATAAATGTGATGCAATGCTTTATTATAAATGTGATGATATCCCTGCTTTATTATAAATGTGATGATATCCCTGCTTTATTATAAATGTGATGATATCCCTGCAATGCTTTATTATAAATGTGATGATATCCCTGCAATGCTTTATTATAAATGTGATGATATCCCTGCAATGCTTTATTATAAATGTGATGATATCCCTGCTTTATTATAAATGTGATGATATCCCTGCTTTATTATAAATGTGATGATATCCCTGCAATGCTTTATTATAAATGTGATGATATCCCTGCTTTATTATAAATGTGATGATATCCCTGCAATGCTTTATTATAAATGTGATGATATCCCTGCTTTATTATAAATGTGATGATATCCCTGCAATGCTTTATTATAAATGTGATGATATCCCTGCAATGCTTTATTATAAATGTGATGATATCCCTGCTTTATTATAAATGTGATGATATCCCTGCTATATTATAAATGTGATGATATCCCTGCAATGCTTTATTATAAATGTGATGATATCCCTGCTTTAATATAAATGTGATGATATCCCTGCAATGCTTTATTATAAATGTGATGATATCCCTGCTTTATTATAAATGTGATGATATCCCTGCAATGCTTTATTATAAATGTGATGATATCCCTGCAATGCTTTATTATAAATGTGATGATATCCCTGCAATGCTTTATTATAAATGTGATGATATCCCTGCTTTATTATAAATGTGATGATATCCCTGCAATGCTTTATTATAAATGTGATGATATCCCTGCAATGCTTTATTATAAATGTGATGATATCCCTGCAATGCTTTATTATAAATGTGATGATATCCCTGCAATGCTTTATGATAAATGTGATGATATCCCTGCAATGCTTTATTATAAATGTGATGATATCCCTGCAATGCTTTATTATAAATGTGATGATATCCCTGCAATGCTTTATTATAAATGTGATGATATCCCTGCAATGCTTTATTATAAATGTGATGATATCCCTGCAATGCTTTATTATAAATGTGATGATATCCCTGCAATGCTTTATTATAAATGTGATGATATCCCTGCAATGCTTTATTATAAATGTGATGATATCCCTGCAATGCTTTATTATAAATGTGATGATATCCCTGCTTTATTATAAATGTGATTTTTTCTTCTTCATGCGTTCCTGTACCTCAGAGCTCCCCAGGTCACCCCGGTCACTCTCAGGTCACCCTCCCGATTTACAAATTAAGCACTGGGGCAGGGTGAGCTGAGTGGAACATCATGGCATCACGGCAGGTGCAACGGAACAGAGGGAGCCCACACACTAAACCTTGATTTTATTTCATGCATCTAGAGAGAAAGGGAGGGAGGTTGTGTAAACATGTGACTAGAGGTGTTATCCTAGCGGTGTACCTCCAGATGTGATAAGAGTCTCCTGTTTCTTTGAATGAAGTTCTCTCTCTCTCGCTCTCTCTCTCACGCGCTCTCTCATGCTCCCTCACGCTCTGTTGCGCTCTCTCTCGCTCTCTCTCCCTCCTTCTCTCCCTCCCTCCCTCTCTCCCTCCCTCCCTCCCTCTTCAAATCCACCTCTTGCTGTGTTGTGAATGACACAAGACATATACCGTCCCTGGAGAGTATGGTACCTTGTCATTCATTGTGGCAGTGGGAGCTGATGGATCACAATGACTGAGAGAAACACAATGGCAAGAGGTCACCTTTTAAATCTGTTTTTGTCAGTGTGCTGTAGATGTGGATTCCTACTAATGAAGTTGGTTATTTTCTGTTATAAGGACTTACTAATCAAACTTTAAATGCCTGCATTGCAAATAAATAATGAATAAATAATCACAAAAGTCAGGAATTGGTTGTAAATTAAACAGACTCTAAATGATTCACATAAGAAGAATGCTGAAAACAAATATAGAATTTAAATGTTGAATGTCATTTAATGGAATACTGTAATTTTGGTTGTGAGAGACTAGAAACTTTTATGGTAACTGCATAGTTGCATGTGAATGCTGTAGGCATCAATAACATTCACTTGAAAACATTAGAGGCCAAATTAATTTTGGCAGAGGGATAATAGAGCCTTGGCAGGGGGGGCCCACCGCACTGATGTGGCAGGGGAAACACTGCTGTAGACTTGGTTCTGACAGTGTCAATGTGTATGAGACAGAGCGCTGCTCACTGGGGTGTGTCTGGGGGGGAAAATGAAAAGTGACAGAAAGCTGACAGAGGGATGAGGAACAATGTTTGTCCTTTACCGACAGATAAAAGCAGATCAACATGTGTTACGCAGATATGGGTCCCCAAGGTGGACATGGGGTGGCTAATACAGAGGGTTCCATGCATGAGTGGAATTCCCATGCCTGCAAATCAGCAGCATCTATAGCCAGCTAGCATACTGAGCTAGCTATGCTCAGGACTTTAAACAGATAACAGTGTGTGGAACCCAAGAGGTAGATATGTCTAAACCCAGCTAGCATACTCTAGCTAGTGATGCTAAAAACGTTAACCTTTTGTAAGACTCGTCGTAGGTGGAAGAAGGAGAGGACCATGGTGCAACGTGGTAAGTGTTCATGTTGTAAATTTAATCAAAACTGAACACTAAACAAAATAACCACGAGGAATAACGAGAATGAAACAGTCCTGTCAGGTGACACACACAAAACAGAAAACAACTACCCACAATTCAAGGGCGAAACCAGGCTGCCTAAGTATGGTTCACAATCAGAGACAACGATTGACAGCTGCCTCTGATTGTGGACCATACCAGGCCAAACACATAGAAATACAGACATAGAACAAAACATAGAATACCCACCCACATCACACCCTGACCAAACTAAAAATAGAAACATACAAAGCAATCTAGGGTCAGGGCGTGATACCATTCAGATGTAGGATCTTAGTTTTTTCAGTCTTTTGTTGCAAACTTGTGGTGTATTTTATGTTTAGAAAGGCTTCTAAAGTTAGTAATTTCCATCTAATATGTCAGACTTGATTTTCCCCAATGAAAACTGTATCAACCTTTACAAAAAATGATCCACATAATAATTCACATGTCCTTTTGCTGCAGGATTATATTCATGCTGTAGCAAACTGGCTGAAATTAAGATCCTACATCTGTAGAACAGTGTGTGTAAACCATAGAGATAGATACATATAAACACAGCTAGCAAACTTAGCTAGTGGTGCAAGTGATGTCTAAGACATTAACCAGAGAACAGTGTGTGTGAATCATAGAGATAGATACATATAAACCCAGCTAGCATACTTAGCTAGCGATGCTAATAATGCTAACCAGAGAATAGTGTGTGTGAACCATAGAGATAGATGCATATAAACCCAGAGTGTAATCAGCTAGCGATGCTAATGATACTAACTAGAGAACAGTGTGTGAGAACACTGCATGGTGATAATAAGACAGCAATTGGCTGCCGACATCATTATAGATAATCTTTGCTCATTTTGTGCTGTGAGACAAAAGGCATGGGAAATCATTCCTTTAACAAGGAAACATGTATTTGTTTGTGGATTAGGATGACACACCTGAGCCCTACCCTTCCTCCACCATCTGCCCTCCTCTCTTTCCACCTCATCCTCCATGACCACCCTGAGATGGAGGGTTCAGAATGGAGGAGGATGGAGAGGTGGGGCAGTTGGAAAGAAGGCAGGTCGAGGGAAAGTCTGACGGCGTCTGCAGCGTGTGTCTAATTGAGCGCTGTGTAGTTAATTGTTTGTGTGTAGGAGGGGAGAAATCAATCTGTTTTCTCCCTGCCGTGACTTCTGGGCCCTGGGCTGATAGACTGGAGCTGGCAGACACACACTAATCTCTGCCAAAAAAACAAAAAGCAAACCTTATTTTCTCTTGCACACTCACACATCTTCCCCCTCCTCACAGACACACACACATGTACACACGCATGTAGCACACACACACACACACACACACACACACACACACACACACACACACACACACACACACGTATACACACATGTGCACATGCACACAAACAGACACAGACACAGAAACAGAAACAGAAACACAGTCACACACACACACACACCCCGAAGGAGAGGAAGAGGATGTGCATGAGGGGGTTATTGAGTCAGGGTGAAGTCAGATCCATCCATCGATCGACCGCTGGCTGAGAGAGAGAGAGAGAGAGAGAGAAGAGGAACGTGAGACCTGCGCAGGTCAGAGAGAGAGGGAGACAGGGGGGAGAGAGAGAGACAGAGAGAGAGAGACAGGGGGAGAGAGAGAGCGACAGAGAGAGAGGGAAGAGGCACGTGAGACCTGCGCAGGTCAGAGAGAGAGAGAGATACGGGAGAGAGAGAGATATGGGGGAGAGAGAGAGATGGTGAGAGAGAAGAGAGGACAGTGGGCTATAAAGAGAAAGAGAAAACCTTCTAGCTGTAATAGAGAGCTGTTTTAAATGCAGCTCATGGTTTGAAAAATAGCTACAGTAAGATAAGAAAGTCAGATAAGCTGTCATTGGTCTAAACATTGGGTACAGCCTCGTGGCTGAGTAAACTGGGTCTATATGACACATTAACAAATCAATGGAATAGAAACAGATACATTAATTACAATTAATTGTTATCATCATCCTTTTATCGATAGCAATTGCTATAGATTATTGTGTCATTAATATATCATTAGCTCATGAAAAAAACAACCACATTCCAAATTAACATAAAAATGCCCTCTATAAATAATTTGTTCATTACCATGTTTGGCTAATACGCTCATTTACATGTGTTTAGTTATTTTTAAGGATCCTTCCATTTATGACTGAGTGTTTCTGTCAGAGCAGCACATCTATTTGCATTTTATCTCTTCTACCAAAGAGAAACAGGGCTTTTGTTTGGTGCACCGACCCACCCTGTGAAGAAGAGAGAGAAGGGAGGGTGTGTTGGTGGTGGAAGGAGGATTTTGCAGTCAAAGCATGTCATCTAAATTATTTACTTGGTCTCTAAATGAGATCAGAGTACCGGCACCATTCTGATCTCATTTGAGCCCTAGCTCCTCTCCCATTGGTCATCTATAGCCTCCGGAACGGCTTTGAACTCCCTTTTGATTGGCAGGGACTTATTTATTTTTCAGCCATGTGAAAACCTCCTTCATTATTGATGGGAATGAAGAGCTCCTGAGGTAGAATAGGATCTGATGAGGACAAGAGGATAACATAGGATAAGGAGGAGAGGAGAGTGCTGCTCTCTGCAGAGGGATGGAGGAATGTGGAGAGGAAGAGGAGGAGTACGAACAGTACTGTATGATGAGGACAAGAGGAGAAAATAGGATCAAGAGGAGGAGGAGGAGCTCTCTCACTTCAGAGGGCTGGAGGGATGAGGTGGAGGACAAGTACAAACAATACTGTACTATATTGTGGTCTGCCACCACTCTCACAAACCGCACATCTCTCGAGAGGTTATTTTATTGTCTGTCTTTATCCTGCTAGTTCTCTTTTCTCTGGCAGACCTTTATAGCTAACAAAGTAGCTATGTCAGAGTAGCAGAGAGGGAATGATTCAGACAGAGTGACCAGACGCCCGGGACCAGGGGAACAGAAGGGAGAAAGGTCACATGAAACACCAGGCTCCATGGAGACTGGCCGGGCCAGAAAGAATGTGTCGATGAACTGATGTGCTCAGACCTTCGGGGACAGGGGAGATGGAGGGAGAAATGAGAGAAAAGAAAGCAAAATAAACTGAAATAGGAAGGGAGAGGAGTCGAGGTGGGAGGGGGTGTGTGAAGGTACTGTATGGTTGGGTGTGTGCAGGTGGGATAATTTCTGTGTGTGTGTGTGTGTGTGTAGTCTCAGCCCCCGTGAGCATTAGGAGGAAGGCAGATAGAGAAGAGAACAGACCCTCTGGATCCACTCCATGCTCTAATGGGCCCTCCCCTCATAGCCTCCCTAGAAAAGCCTTCCAGCACCACTCTGTTGGTAATTAACAAGAGCAGACAGTGGAAAGCAGCAGCACCTGTTACTGTGTGACTGGGGCTGTGGGCTGTGTCTCCCTCCACTCCTCTCTAATAACCAGTCCACCACACCAACACCATCCTCCTATCCACCCCCAGGGAGGGGGTAAGGAGTGTGTGAAGCGGGGAGGAGAGGAGGGGAGGATGAGGAGAGGGATGGATGGGTATGGTAATGCCACGGTGGTTGCCCCAACAATATCTGGGTGGACGGGTGGTGCTGTGCGTTTCTATGGATTGGAAAGGAGGTGTGTGTGTGTGTGTTTGCATGTGCGTGCTGTGGCCCTATATAGACCTTCGTGCTCACCTGTCAGCAACAGTATGCAAGAGCCAGGCTTTTAGTCCATATTACCACATGCACTTCAGACTTTTTTCCAGTGAGGTATAAATGTGTGAACAGGAGAAAGTCATTTGTCCATGACTGATTCAGGGGCTACAAATGGATCGGCAGAGCAGATCCGTGTGTGTATGTTTATACTCAGACTTCTATATTTCTTCCTTTAATTAGTCTTGAGTGATGGCCTTGGAGGCTGGTGCTGGTGTGTACGTATGTGTGCTTGCGTATGTGGGTGCATGTATGTGTGGGTGATGCCTGTGTGAGTGATGCCTGTGTGAGTGATGCCTGTGTAAGTGATGCCTGTGTGAGTGATGCCTGTGCGAGTAATGCCTGTGCGAGTGATTCCTGCGTGAGTGATGCCTGTGTGAGTGAGAAGGGCACATCAGACAGGACTGTTGTGTCAGAATCTCCTTTCTGTCCACCAACCCTGAGCGGGGGAACCTTGACAGGCAGAATGGGGTCAGCACCATCAAACTGCATACATCACACTCACACACGCTCACACACACACACACACACACACACACACACACACACAGACATGTGTACTCACAGATACACTATAGACAGACACACTCATGTAATTGGCACATACTCAGTGAAAAACAATGTATCCCATGAGACAGAGAAACCAATATAGAACTGTGAGTTCAAAAGTAGTGCATTGAAGTTTAGTAGACTTAGTAGTTGATGGTATTGTCACAGAAGACGGAGAGGCTTCCTTTTGGCCATAGAAATCCCATGAAAAGAATGTCAGCCTATTTTAAAATGTCACTCTCTTTTTGTTCCCGATCCTTGCTCCACTTTGTGTCACAGATCTAAACTGGGTCATCATCACATGTTGTGCCCCGGTGTGCTCATCTGTGTGTGCCTGATGTGTGTGCCTGATGTGTGTGTGTGTTCCCATGTTCCTGTGTGTGTGTTCTCATGTTCCTGTGTGTGTGTGTGTGTGTTCCGTGTATACATGAGTAAGTCACACATTTATTCATGTGTGAGCGTCTACTGTATATTCCCACACTCACAGAGTTGGTCCGAGTTGATTCAAATGAATCCCAAAGCTGGATAAATGACTCTCTATTTCATTCAGCTTTAATAATCATCTAGCATCTCCAAATTAGACACAAGCGTTCATTATCTGTGTTAAAGGTCTTTAGTGTTAAAGGTCTGAAGTGTTAAAGGTCTGAAGTGTTAGAGGTCTTTAGCTGTGTTAAAGGTCTGAAGTGTTAGAGGTATTTAGCTGTGTTAAAGGTCTTTAGTGTTAAAGGTCTTTAGTGTTAGTGGTCTTTAGTGTTGAAGGTCTTTAGTGTTAATGGTCTTTAGTGTTAAAGGTCTTTAGTGTTAACGGTCTTTAGTGTTAGAGGTCTTTAGTGTTAGAGGTCTTTAGTGTTAAAGGTCTTTAGTGTTAAAGGTCTTTAGTGTTAGAGGTCTTTAGTGTTAGAGGTCTTTAGTGTTAAAGGTCTTTAGTGTTAAAGGTCTTTAGTGTTAAAGGTCTTTAGTGTTAGAGGTCTTTAGTGTTAGAGGTCTTTAGTGTTAAAGGTCTTTAGTGTTAAAGGTCTTTAGTGTTAAAGGTCTTTAGTGTTAGAGATCTTTAGTGTTAGAGGTCTTTAGTGTTAAAGGTCTTTAGTGTTAGAGCTCTTTAGCTGTGCTTGTTATAGAGGAGGGACAAAAGGGAAGGAGAGCAAAACAAGAGAGGAGACAGTGGAGTACAGAGTGAATAGACTGTGTGTGTGTGTGTGTGTGTGTGTGTGTGTGTGTGTGTGTGTGTGTGTGTGTGTGTGTGTGTGTGTGTGTGTGTGTGTGAGGGGTGTGTGTGTGTGTGAGGGTGTGTGTGTGTGTGTGAGGGTGTGTGTGTGTCTGTGTTTGTGCCTGCCTATGTATGTATGTATGTATGTATGTATGTATGTATGTATGTATGTATGTATGTATGTATGTATGTATGTATAGTGTGTACAGTGGCAGCCTGGCAGTGGGGGGTGTTGCCCTGATGGAGCTCCACAGATGAATAGACAGTGATAATAACACACATCTCCCAGCCCCTCTGTCCCTAATGAAGATGGATCAGGCTGGGCTGTGTGGTGGGCACACTACGTGGCACCATGCCAATCACACACACACGCAACTGGTGCCACACAGGGACTGGAGAGAGGAAGAGAGAGAGAGAGAGACTGACAGGGGGTGTTAGTTAGTACCATTATTATGTTATCAGAATCCATGGTTGGCGCCTCATAAGATTAATGTCAGGGACATTACTTATCCCTCTTGTTGTTATTTAGGCTTAATGGTTATGGTAAATTATGCATTTACTTCCACTGATTTGTTATGTGATTCATGTCGACAAAGTAGACAGGGTGGGATGAGGGATACAAAGTATCTCTAATTTGAATTTGAGTTAGTGGGGGGGGGGAGAGAGAGAGGGAAGCAGAGACAAAAGTAAACAGAGAGAGAGAGAGACACAGAGAGAGAGAGAGCCCAGACTGTAGCGTCACCAGTGTAAATGGCATATCGTGAGGCTCACCATGGCCCTGTTTTGTGTGATGAGACAGGTGGGCACTGAGGTCACTTCCTCCCTGTGCGTGGCGGTTGCTGTCGGTGACGGCTGGTGGCATGGCCTCCTGTTGCATCAGTAATAATAAACAGTGACAAGCTCCCCCCCGTCCCCTCAAAACAACTATAAATCACAGGCTACGCTGTGATAGAGGACACCAACACAGAGATACACAGGGAGCACACTCCTCACTGTACTGCCTGTAGCATGGTGTCAACACTGACTGGAGAGAGACTATCTCTGTCTGCAGTACCACACACGCAGACTGACGGGCCGAGGCAGAGATACTGCAGCTATCACCCATACACACACGGCCTGCCAAACACGCACACACACATGAATGCCGAGACACACACATGCACACCCAACACACACACCGTCAGTCTGGTTGGGCAGGATAACATGCCCTGGCGCCGCTGATCGTTCTCTATCAGCTGTCTCTGTAAAATGTGGTGTTCTAATTGGCTGTACCATTCAGGGGGAGGGTGCTTGGAAAGGAGAGTCAGGTACTGCACTTCCAGTAGACATATGATGGGTATAGATGAAAGTCACTAGAGATGAGTACAAGTGAGTGTGTTATGATTTATGGAGAAAGGAGGACAGAGGTGCTTCTAGAGGGGGACAGAATGGTACATGAGAGTATGTATGTTGAGTGAAGTGAGAGCTCTCTGTCCTCTCCCTCTCCCTCTCTCTCTCTCTCTCTCTCTCTTCCTTCTTTATCTTTTTCTCACGCTTACTCTATCTCCCTCCCTTTCTCCCTTACTCCCTCCTTCTCTCTCTCCCGTCCTCTCTCTCCCCCTCCCTCCCTCTCTCTCCGTCCCCCATCTCCCCCTCTCTGGCCCTGACTGTGACACCAGCTCTGTTTGATATCCTACCACTGTGTTCTGCTGCTCTGCAGATTCCCTGTCTCATTTGCATTCTCTTATCGCACATAGTTCCATTAATGTCTTCTCCTGTTTAATGTCTCCTCCCTCCGCCTCCTTCCCTCTGTTTTCCTCAAATGTGCTTCCTTTTTTTACGTCTCCCCCTGTTTTTTCAGCGAGGCTGTATTCCCTGTCGACGGCGATACAGCTCTCTGCTCAGCCAGAGTTAGTAATCAAACACATTCGCCTCTTAATACACAGGCCATTACATGAGGTCTGATGTTCCATCTGCCCATGGCCTAGCACAATGGTATCATTATAGAAAGAGCCTCGCCTGCAGCTCCTGCTACAGTAGGACTAGCTCCCATCTCCCAGCCCTCAGTCCTCCCTGTCTCCTTAACAGACCCGCCTAAGCCAGTAAATAGAGACAGAGTGTAAGCATGATCTGCCCTGAATGTGCTAGTGATATTGTCAGTGTGATCTGCCCAGACCTGAATGTGCTAGTGTTGTTTGTTGTTAGCATTATCTGCCCAAAATGTGTTAGCGTTAGCATTAGGCCTACTGAACCTGAATGCGCTAGTGTTAGCTTGTGTTATGGTTACAGAGTGGGGTAGCCTTTGGCTAATGGCTAATGCCACTGACTTGAGCAGTGATATCGTTAGCCGTAAGATGGTGGTGGTAGTGTTAGCTGTAAGATTATACTATGGTGTAGCGTTAGCGATAGCCTCACCATCTGTCCTGAAACAGGATCCGTGTTGTTAACAACTAATCTGACCTGTAATGTTAGTTAGCCAGAATATGCCAGTCAGTGTGGGCTACACAGAATAGGCTGCCTCAGTGTATCCTAATGTTGTGGTAATAACAGCTTTACTAAGGCAGTGGTACAGTACAGTGCTAAGTGCTATCATAATGAATGGTAGCAGGCTAGTATAGTGCTTGTATAACTATTCTGTGTATTCTGTGATATCTGCAGCACAAAGACCAGAGTGATATTCAGACAGGAGAAAAGTATAGTTTATGTGTTTTGGGGTCCTACTGTATTTTGACACTACAAATAATCATTTTCAGATAGAACTGCACCTCAGCACTCAATGTCACTTTTAGTTTATACTGATAAAAGCCTAACACTTTCCTCGTTACAGAATAATCAGATTCCTAGCATTCTGTTGATGGGGGATTTTGACACACACACAGAAACATTGGCAAGTGTGTCTAAATTGTCACTTTTACTAATTTACATAATCATGAAATTAAATTTGACTGTCATACCTTCTTCCATGTCCTGAAACGAGAGTTTGACAGTAAAAGGCTATCCAATGCCTCCCACTCCGGAGCACTCTGACGCAGATGGCGGTGGTAATGATATTTCATGGTATGTCTGTTACGTTTTGAAAGGAAAAGTGGGATAATTATATTCATTTTGGAGAGTGATTAGTTTTGCGGGGGTGAAGGAGTAATTCATTAATTACATTTCATCTACATCTGTGGTCACACCTCCCTGTATTGCTGATACTTGCGTAGACACTGTGATGGAGTCTGGTAGACTGTTACCTTCCAGAGGTTCTAATGAGTCAGAGCCCCTTTTGTTATTATTATTAATTTATTTCACCTTTATTTAACCAGGTAGGCCAGTTGAGAACAAGTTGTCATTAACAACTGCGACCTGGCCAAGATAAAGCAAAGCAGTGCGACAAAAAACAACAACACAGAGTTACACATAAACAATTACATCGGCAGACCAGTTGTGATGGATTGGCGGGGCTCCGTATCGACAAAGGGTCCAGGCCAATTGGCAAAAGAGGTATTGTAGCTGGAGTAATTTAGTTTGCTAGCGATGCGCTTGGCTCGAGGCTAACTGGTGCTAGCTACTATAGCCACTCGGTAGCAGCTAGTTAGCTGCGAAGAACCGATGCAAAGATCCAGAGCTCACGGCAGGATTCCAGTGATGTAGTGTCTTCTAGTCGTGTTCGTGAAGAGTCAGAGAGGCATCAGCTGTGTAGCCGAGTGACCATAAGGTCCACTGAGCAGGCTGGGAGATGGGCCTGGCTCAAGGCTAGCTTACGGGCTGGGCCACTCGGTACCAGCTAGCCAGCTGCGATGACCCGGAGTAAAGGTCCAGAGCTTACGACAGGAATTCAGGGATGTAGTGGAGAAAAGCAGTCCGATATGCTCAGGGTTGATTTTTAAAATTGTATTTATCCGTTATTTTACCAGCTAAGTTGACAGAGAACACATTCTCATTTACGACCTGGAGAATAGTTACAGGGGAGAGGATATCGTGCTGTGCAGACTGGCTGGTAGCGACAAACACGTCTGCATTGCTACGCCATCTTGGACTAATATCAGTAACCCCTACACATCTGTCTCTTCAGTCAGTGTCATCCCATCCAGACCAGTGTTCCCCAACCCCCAACGGTACACATTTTTGTTGTAGCCCTGGACAAGCACCCCTCATAAGGGGCTCCCGAGTGGCACAGTGGTCTAAGGCACTGCATCTAAGTGCTAGAGGCATCACTACAGACACCCTGGTTCAAATCCAAGCTGTATCACAACTGGCTGTGATTGGGAGTCCCATAGGCAGTCATTGTAAATAAGTATGTGTTCTTAACTGACTTTTAAATAAAGGTCCAATAAATAATAATAATTCAGCTCATTGAGGTCTTGATGATTATTTGACAAGTTGAATCAGGTGGTTACAATGAAAATGTACTGTTGAGGGAACTATTGGGGCTATGGTTGGGAAACACTGGTCTAGTATCTATGATAGAACTGGCTCTGGTGACAGACAGAGGATCTTTGTATTCTAGTGTGTTAGATCTGGGCTGAGACCGAACCAAAGAGGCAGATGCTCAGTGAATAACATGTCAAATGTACAGTAGCTCTACTGGCCAACATTTAATACCACCATCTTACTGGCTGTTTGGTTTGGTCTCAGCCCAAATCTAACACACTGGAATACAAAGATCCTCTGTCTGTCACTAAACTGTCACCAGAGCAAGTAAAACCATTACAGAGAATACAAAGAGTGTATACATGGGAAGAGGCTCAGAAACTGCTGCTCCAATAAATCCCTGATCACGCTGTTACTGTAAGCAGTGTCATCATGACAGTGTTGGCTAGCTAAACTGATCATGCAATTTATGGAAGTTATCGCTTCTCGTGTCTTCTCATATCGCTTTAGAAACGTCTCTGTTCTGGGATAGATTCTCAGCATAGCAGACGTTCCGTTAAGTACTAGACCGTATGACCTCTGATGACCTGGATTCTACTGTAATTACTGTACCAGTCATTCCATTCCCTTTGTTACTCACATTTCATTACAGTACCAACTCACAATCCATGTTTGAGTTGAATTGGCTCGATAGAAGACATGTTTTCATACTTACCCTCTCTTAGACCTCAGTCTTTCCCTGAAACATTTGAGGTCTAACCATCAATCCTAATCGCTCACGGAATGACTGAGCGTCATCTTAAAATACCCTGAGTTTTCTATCCGTGAGGTAACTAGCTATCATAACTCATGACTGTCAAGCTAAAGAGACCGTCGGTGCCTTTTTTCCCACGAGCATTGGAGTGGACTTGTCTCTTTCTGTGTTCGCCATCTTGCACCGTTTCCTGAGTTGTTTACATTACATAGCTCATATTGAAAGCTATTGAAATGCTAATGAAGTTACTGAGGGTTGCCAGGGCCGTTTATTTGGCAGGCGTTCAGATGTAAATGAACTTCTGACGATGCAGTAGCGTTAGTCAAATCACCTGCGTGGATCTATAGGCCTCCGACCACAAACTGACCAGACACCACTCAGTCAGCACGACCATGCCACACATTGACCTGACCACACAGTCATGTCTTGACCTCACACTCATCATGTTGATCTTGAGATTGATTTTGCTTTTGCCTCCGTGGGCGATTGTGAGTTTATTGGCGTGGGTGTAGAGCAGTGTCTATGGAGGCTATAGTTACAGTACTGTAGTGGCAAGAGAACGGTATACACTACAGTAGGTCTAGTACTGTGTACTACTGTGTACTACTTGCTAATTGTAATCACTTATTCAGTCATTTATTAAGTAATTGTCCATTCACATACATCCATTTCTTTCTTGTCTGATATGGTTCTGGAGGCCTTGCTATGTTGACAGGGAAAAACATGGGTCCATCATGACAATCGAATCACACATTAGGAATGTGACCAAAATAGCTTTTTGCCACCTGAGAGGCATTGCCAAGGTGCGTCCGTTTCTCTCTCAGGCTGATACAGAGAGACTCATCAATGCTTTTATTACAAGCAGGCTTGACTACTGTAACGTTCCAAAAAAGTAATTGTTGAACTGTAAAACATACAGAATGGTGCAGCATGGGTACTGACCAAGACCAGACAGAGAGCCCACATTACAGCGTTTTTAAAGTCTCTGTACTGTAAAACATACAGAATGGTGCAGCATGGGTACTGACCAAGACCAGACAGAGAGCCCACATTACAGCGTTTTTAAAGTCTCTGCACTAGCTGCCTGTTAGTTTTCATTTTAAGATGATTCTATTGGTTTTTAAATCAATCCACGATTGTGCACCCTAATACATGTCAGATGTGATTTTTAGTTATGTATCCAGCAGGTCCCTCAGGTCCTCTGGCATTTTAACTATCCCAAAGCCTAGGACCAAGAATAAGTATTTAAAATATATATTTTTAGTCTTTCAGTTTCTACTGTTATTATTTAGTTTTTTATCCTCTGATGTTTCTAACCATTATTATTATTATTATTTTATGCATTTATTTATTTATTTCCTGTGAAGCTCATTGCGTTGCATTCATGTCTGAAATGTGTTATATAAATAAATCTTTGATTTGACAATCCAGCCATGATCAGCCGCTGTCAGTCCTGTTACACTAACTGCCCATGTAGCGTCTGGAAGGAAGACGTATGACTCCTGTTTTAGATCATTCTGTCTATCTGTCAGTCCTGTTACACTAACTACCCATGTAGCGTCTGGAAGGAAGACGTATGACTCCTGTTTTAGATCATTCTGTCTATCTGTCAGTCCTGTTACACTAACTACCCATGTAGCGTCTGGAAGGAAGACGTATGACTCCTGTTTTAGATCATTCTGTCTATCTGTCAGTCCTGTTACACTAACCACCCATGTAGCGCCTGGAAGGAAGACGTATGACTCCTGTTTTAGATCATTCTGTCTATCTGTCAGTCCTGTTACACTAACTACCCATGTAGCGTCTGGAAGGAAGACGTATGACTCCTGTTTTAGATCATTCTGTCTATCTGTCAGTCCTGTTACACTAACCACCCATGTAGCGTCTGGAAGGAAGACGTATGACTCCTGTTTTAGATCATTCTGTCTATCTGTCAGTCCTGTTACACTAACCACCCATGTAGCGTCTGGAAGGAAGATGTATGACTCCTGTTTTAGATCATTCTGTCTATCTGTCAGTCCTGTTACACTAACCACCCATGTAGCGTCTGGAAGGAAGACGTATGACTCCTGTTTTAGATCATTCTGTCTATCTGCCGCTAAAGCAAAGAGAAAATAATGATCACCGTGATTATAGTATTGATCCAATACAAGTGGATAATGAGGTTATTTGCCTTAGATTAAGGCAACCAGTAAATGAATCACAGAGAAAGAGAGAGAGAGAGAGAGGTGTTGTATTAGATACAAGATGAGAGAGAGAGATACAGAGGGGTTGTATTAGATACAAGATGAGAGAGAGACAGAGGAGTTGTATTAGATACAAGATGAGAGAGAGAGAGAGAGGTGTTGTATTAGATACAAGATGAGAGAGCGAGATACAGAGGGGTTGTATTAGATACAAGAGATGAGAGAGAGAGAGGTGTTGTATTAGATACAAGATGAGAGAGATACAGAGGGGTTGTATTAGATACAAGATGAGAGAGAGACAGAGGAGTTGTATTAGATACAAGATGAGAGAGAGAGGGGGGTGTATTAGAGACAAGATGAGAGAGAGAGGGGGGGGTTGTATCAGATACAAGATGAGAGAGAGACAGAGGGGTTGTATTAGATATATAGATGAGAGAGCGAGAGAGAGAGCAAACTAGAATGCTATTTGGCCCTACACAGAGAGTACACAGCGGCAGAATACCTGACCACTGTGACTGACCCAAAATTAAGGAAAGCTTTGACTATGTACAGACTCAGCGAGCATAGCCTTGCTATTGAGAAAGGCCGCCGTAGGCAGACATGGCTCTCAAGAGAAGACAGGCTATGTGCTCACTGCCCACAAAATGAGGTGGAAACTGAGCTGCACTTCCTAACCTCCTGCCCAATGTATGACCATATTAGAGAGGCATATTTCCCTCAGATTACACAGATCCACAAAGAATTCGAAAACAAATCCAATTTTGAAAAACTCCCATATCTACTGGGTGAAATTCCACAGTGTGCCGTCACAGCAGCAAGATTTGTGACCTGTTGCCACGAGAAAAGGGCAACCAGTGAAGAACACGCACCATTGTAAATACAACCCATATCTATGCTTATTTATTTTATCTTGTGTCCTTTACCATTTGTACATTGTTAAAACACTGTATATATATATATATAATATGACATTTGTAATGTCTTTATTGTTTTGAAACTTCTGTATGTGTCTACTGTTAATTTTTATTGTTTATTTCACTTTATATATTATCTACCTCACTTGCTTTGGCAATGTTAACACATGTTTCCCATGCCAATAAAGCCCTTGAATTGAATTGAATTGAGAGAGAGAGAGTGAAATTCCACAGTGTGCCATCACAGCAGCTAGATTTGTGACCTGTTGCCTCAAGAAAAGGGCAACCAGTGAAGAACAAACACCATTGTAAATACAACCAATATCTATGCTTATTTATTTTATCTTTGTGTACTTTAACCATTTGTACATTGTTAAAACACTGTACATATATGACATTTGTAATGTCTCTATTGTTTTGAAACTTCTGTATGTGTAATGTTTACTGTTAATTTTTATTGTTTATTTCACTTTTGTATATTATCTCCCTCAATTGCTTTGGCAATGTTAACACATGTTTCGCATGCCAATAAAGCTCCTTGAATTGAATTGAATTGAGAGAGAGGGGGAGATAGAGAGAGGGAGGGGGGAGAGAGAGGTTGTATTAGATACAAGATGAGTGAGAGAGAGAGAGGTTGTATTAGATACAAGATGAGAGAGAGAGAGCGAGAGAGAGAGAGAGAGGGGGTTGTATTAGATACAAGATGAGAGAGAGAGAGAGGTTGTATTAGATACAAGATGAGAGAGAGAGAGAGGTTGTATTAGATACAAGATGAGAGAGAGAGAGAGGTTGTATTAGATACAAGATGAGAGAGAGAGAGAGAGAGAGAGAGGGGGGGGTTGTATTAGATACAAGATGAGAGAGAGAGAGGTTATATTAGATACAAGATGAGAGAGAGAGAGTGGGGTTGTATTAGATACAAGATGAGAGAGAGAGAGCGAGAGAGAGACAGAGGGGTTGTATTAGATACAAGATGAGAGAGAGAGAGAGGTTGTATTAGATACAAGATGAGAGAGAGAGAGGTTGTATTAGATACAAGATGAGAGAGAGAGAGAGAGGGGGTTGTATTAGATACAAGATGAGAGAGAGAGAGAGAGAGGTTATATTAGATACAAGATGAGAGAGAGAGAGATTGTATTAGATACAAGATGAGAGAGAGAGAGAGAGGGGGGTTGTATTAGATACAAGATGAGAGACAGAGGGGTTGTATTAGATACAAGATGAGAGAGAGAGAGGGGTTGTATTAGATACAAGATGAGAGACGGAGAGGGGTTGTATTAGATAAAAGATAAGAGAGAGAGAGAAAGAAAGAGAGATAGACAGAGAGGTTGTATTCGATACAAGATGAGAGAGAGAGACAGAGGGGTTGTATTAGATACAAGACGAAAGAGAGAGAGAGACAGGGGGGTTGTATTAGATACAAGATGAGAGAGAGACAGAGGGGTTGTATTAGATACAAGATGAGAGAGAGAGAGTGAGAGAGAGAGAGGGGGTTGTATTAGATACAAGATGAGAGAGAGAGAGGTTGTATTAGATACAAGATGAGAGAGAGAGAGAGAGGTTGTATTAGATACAAGATGAGAGAGAGAGAGAGAGAGAGGGGGTTGTATTAGATACAAGATGAGAGACAGAGGGGTTGTATTAGATACAAGATGAGAGAGAGAGAGGGGTTGTATTAGGTACAAGATGAGAGACGGAGAGGGGTTGTATTAGATACAAGATAAGAGAGAGAGAGAGAAAGAAAGAGAGATAGAGAGAGAGGTTGTATTAGATACAAGATGAGAGAGAGAGACAGAGGGGTTGTATTAGATACAAGATGAGAGAGAGAGAGAGAAAGAAAGAGAGATAGAGAGAGAGGTTGTATTAGATACAAGATAACGAAAGAGAAAGAGAGAGACAGGGGGTTGTATTCGATACAAGATGAGAGAGAGAGACAGAGGGGTTGTATTAGATACAAGATAAGAGAGAGAGAGAGAGACAGGGGGGTTGTATAAGATACAAGATGAGAGAGAGACAGAGGGGTTGTATTAGATACAAGATGAGCGAGAGACAGAGGGTTTGTTTTAGATGTATAGATGAGAGAGAGAGAGAAAAAGAAAGAGAGATAGAGAGAGAGGTTGTATTAGATACAAGATGAGAGAGACAGAGGGGTTGTATTAGATATATAGATGATAGAGAGAAAGAGAGAGAAAGCGTGAGAGAGGGGTTGTATTAGATACAAGATGAGAGAGAGGGGGGGTTGTATTAGATACAAGATTAGAGAGAGAGAGAGAGACAGAGGGGTTGTATTAGATACAAGATGAGCGAGAGACAGAGGGGGGTTGTACAAGATTAGATACAAGATGAGAGAGAGAGAGGGGGGTTGTATTAGATACAAGATGAGAGAGAGAGAGATGGGTTGTATTAGATACAAGATGAGAGAGAGGGAGAGGTTGTATTTGATACAGGATGAGAGAGAGAGAGAGAGAGAGAGAGACAGAAGGGTTTGTATTAGATACAAGATGAGCGAGAGAGAGAATGAGGGTTTGCATTAGATACAAGATGAGAGAGAGACAGAGGGGAGGTTGTATTAGATACAAGATGAGAGAGAGAGCGGGAGAGAGAGAGACAGAAGGGTTGTATTAGATACAAGATGAGAGAGAGAGAGATCTGAGAGACCAGGCAAGAAGGGCATTCTATGCCATCAAAAGGAACATAAAATTCGACATACCAATTAGGGTCTGGCAAAAAATACTTGAATCAGATATAGAACCCATTGCCCTTTATGGTTGTGAGGTCTGGGGTCCGCTCACCAACCAAAATTTCACAAAATGGGACAAATACCAAATTGAGATTCTGCAAAAAATATCCTCCGTGTACAACGTAGAACACCAAATAATGCATTTAAAAAACAACATGTATTCCACCTTTATTTAACCAGGTAGGCCAGTGGAGAACACCTTTATTTAACCAGGTAGGCCAGTGGAGAACACCTTTATTTAACCAGGTAGGCCAGTGGAGAACACCTTTATTTAACCAGGTAGGCCAGTGGAGAACACCTTTATTTAACCAGGTAGGCCAGTGGAGAACACCTTTATTTAACCAGGTAGGCCAGTGGAGAACACCTTTATTTAACCAGGTAGGCCAGTTGAGAACAAGTTCTCATTTACAACTGTGACCTGGCCAAGGTAAAGTAAAGCAGTGCGACAGAAACAACAACACAGAGTTACATGGAATTAACAAGCGTACAGTCAACACAATTGAAACAAAAAGAAAGTCTATATACAGTGTGTGCAAATGGCATGAGGAGGTAAGGCAATAAATAGGCCATAATAGCAAAGTAATTACAATTTAGCAGATTAACACTGGAGTGATAGATGAGCAGAGGATGATGAGCAGATGATGGTTTGTAAGAAGTGATATTGATGTGCAAAAGAGCAGCAAAGTAAATCAAAAACTATATGGGGATGAGGTAGGTAGATTGGGTGGGCTATTTACAGATGGACAGCTGCAGTGATCGGTTAGCTGCTCAGATAGCTGATGTTTAAAGTTAGTGAGGTAAATGTAAGTCTCCAACTTCAGCGATTTTCGCAATTGCTCCAGTCATTGGCAGCAGAGAACTGGAAGGAAAGGCAGTCAAAGAAGGTGTTGGGTTTGGGGATGACCAGTGAGATATACCTGCTGGAGTGCGTGCTACGGGTGGGTGCTGCTATGGTGACCAGTGAGCTGAGATAAGGCGGAGCTTTACCTAGCATAGACTTGTAAATGACCTGGAGCCAGTGGGTCTGGCTCCAGGTGAGGGCCAGCCGACTGGCGAGGGCCAGCCGACTAGAGCATACAGGTCGCAGTGGTGGGTGGTATAAGGCGCTTTGGTAACAAAACGGATGGCACTGTGATAGACTGCATCCAATTTGCTGAGTAGAGTATTGGAAGCTATTTTGTAGATGACATCAAGTCGAGGATCGGTAGGATAGTCAGTTTTACTAGGGTAAGTTTGGCGGCATGAGTGAAGGAAGCTTTGTTGCGAAATAGAAAGCTGAATCTAGATTTGATTGTGTATTGGAGATGTTTGATATGAGTCTGGAAGGAGAGTTTACAGTCTTGCCAGACACCTAGGTATTTGTAGTTATCCACGTATTCTAGGTCAGAACCGTCTAGAGTAGTGATGCTAGTCAGGCGGGCGGGTGCGGGCAGCGAACGGTTGAAAAGCATGCATTTGGTTTGCTAGCATTTAAGAGCAGTTGGAGGCCACGGATGGAGTGTTGTATGGCGTTGAAGCTCATTGGAGGTTAGTTAACACAGTGTCCAAAGAAGGGCCAGATGTATACAGAATGGTGTCGTCTGCATAGAGTTGGATCAGGGAATCACCCGCAGCAAGAGCGACATTGTTGATATATACAGAGAATAGAGTCGGCCTGAGAATTGAACCCTGTGGTACCCCCATAGAGACTGCCAGAGGTCCGGACAACAGGCCTTCCGATTTGACACACTGAACTCTATCTGAGAAGTAGTTGGTGATCCAGGCGAGGCAGTCATTTGAGAAACCAAGGCTATTGAGTCTGCCAATAAGATTACGGTGATTGACAGAGTCGAAAGCCTTGGCCAGGTCGATGAAGACGGCTGCACAGTACTGTCTTTCTAAAAATGTATTTTATTTAACCAGGTAAGCTAGTTGAGAACAAGTTCTCATTTGCAACTGCGACCTGGCCAAGATAAAGCATAGCAGTTCGACACATACAACAACACAGTGTTACACATGGAATGAACAAAACATACAGTCAATAATACAGTAGAAAAAAAGAAAACAAAGTCTATATACAGTGAGTGCAAATTAGGTCAAATAAGGAGTTAAGGCAATAAATAGGCCATGGTAGCTTTTATCGATGGCTGTTATGATATCGTTTAGTACCTTGAGCATGGCTGAGGTGCACCCGTGACCAGCTCTGAAACCGGATTGCACAGTGGAGAAGGTACGTGGGATTCGAAATGGTCAGTGATCTGTTTATTCACGTGGCTTTCAAAGACTTTAGAAAGGCAGGGCAGGATGGATGTAGGTCTCTAACAGTTTGGGTCTAGAGTGTCTCCCCCTTTAAAGAGTGTGATGACCGCGGCAGCTTTCCAATCTTTAGGGATCTCGGACAAAATTAAAGAGAGGTTGAACAGACTGGTAATAGGGGTTGCAACAATGGCGGCGGATAATTTTAGAAAGAGAGGGTCCATATTGTCTAGCCCAACGGATCTGTACGGGTCCAGGTTTTGCAGCTCTTTCAGAACATCTGCTATCTGGATTTGGGTGAAGGAGAAGCTGGGAGGCTTGGGCAAGTAGCTGCGAGGGGTGCGGAGCTGTTGGCCAGGGTTGGGGTAGCCAGGAGGAAAGCATGGCCAGCCGTAGAGATATGCTTATTGAAATTTCCAATTATCATGGATTTTTGGTGGTGACCGTGTTACCTAGCCTCAGAGCAGTGGGCAGCTGGGAGGAGGTGCTCTTGTTCTCCATGGACTTTACAGTGTCCCAAAACTTTTTAGAGATAGAGCTACAGGATGCTAATTTCTGTTTGAAAAAGCTAGCCTTTGCTTTCCTGACTGACTGTGTGTATTGGTTCCTGACTTCCCTGAACAGTTGCATATCGTGGGGACTATTCGATGCTATTGCAACCGCCACAGGATGTGTTTGTGCTGGTCAAGGGCAGTTAGGTCTGGAGTGAACCAAGGGCTACATCTGTTCTTAGTTCTACATTTTTTGAAAGTGGCATGCTTATTTAAGATGGTGAGGAAATTACTTTTAAAGAATGACCAGGCATCCTCTACTGTCGGGATGAGGTCAATATCCTTCCAGGATACCCGGGCCAGGTCGATTAGAAAGGTCTGCTCGCAGAAGTGTTTTAGGGAGCGTTTGACAGTGATGAGGGGTGGTTGTTTGACCGCGGACCCATAGCTGATGCAGGCAATGAGGCAGTGATTGCTGAGATCCTGATTGAAAACCGCAGAGGTGTATTTGAAGGGCAAGTTGGTCAGGATGATATCTATGAGGGTTAGCTAATACCCGCTAATGATCAAAATCCAGAAAAGAGACGTTAAATTCTCAGAGAAGACTCAAGAGAAGACAGGCTATGTGCACACTCCCCACAAAATGAGGTGGAAACTGAGCTGCACTTCCTAACCTCCTGCCCAATGTATGACCATATTAGAGACACATATTTCCCTCAGATTACACAGATCCACAAAGAATTCGAAAACAAACCCAATTTTGATAAACTTCCATATCTAATGGGTGAAATACCACAGTGTGTTGTCACAGCAGCAAGTGTGACCTGTTGCCACAAGAAAATGTCAACCAGTGAAGAACAAACACCATTGTAAATACAACCCATTTTTGTGCTTATTTATTTTCCCTTTTGTACTTTAACCATTTGTACATCGTTCCAACACTATATATATATACATAATATGACATTTGTAATGTCTTTATTCTTTTGGAACTTCTGTGAGTGTAATGTTTACTGTTATTTTTTTATTGTTTATTTCACTTTTGTATATTATCTACTTCACTTGCTTTGGCAATGTTAACACATGTTTTCCATGTCAATAAAGCTCCTTGAATTGAATTGAATTGAAATTGAGAGAGAGAGAGAGAGAGAGAGAGAGAGAGAGAGAGGTCGTATTAGATACAATATGAGAGAGAGGGGTTGTATTAGATACAAGATGAGAGAAAGATAGAAAAAAGAGAGAGAGAGAGAGAGAGGTTGTATTAGACACAAGACGAGAGAGAGAGAGAGAGAGAGAGAGAGAGGTTGTATTAGATACAAGATGAGAGAGTGAGAGAGGCTTTGTTCAAAATAGTCAGACTCACAGTTCCTCTTCTTAGTGGTCTGTCCATCTGTCTGTATCTGTCCCTCCTCCCTCCCTTCTCTCCATCCTGCTTCCCTCCCCTTCCTCTCTGTCCCTCTCCCTTCCATCCTTCCCCCAGACCTGTTAAATCAGAGCACCATTCTCTCAGTGTCTCCAGTGTACTCAGAGATATTACACCCTTCGTCTCCATTGGAAGCGTAACAGTGATGACAATAGTGGATATGAACGGAGCAAAAGGTCAGTCTATGGCCCCAGGTGTCTACATCCTTAGAGTGGGGAGAGGAAGACTGCCAAGACAAACCCCCAACCCACCCACCCTCTCTCTCTCTCACCCCACAGATTCCCCATCCCACCCTCTACTTACCTCCCCACCTCCTTTCATCCCCTCTTTTTCTTATTCTTTCTTTTTCTCGAAATCTCTGTTCCTCTCATCACCATGGTGTTTTTCTTACCTCACTTCATCCTCTTCTTCTCTCCTCCTTTCTCTAGTCTTTCCCACGTTCTCTGTCTCTCTTCCTCCATCTCTCTTGTCTCTATTCAATTCAATTATTGACATGGGAAACATGTGTTAACATTGCCAAAGCAAGTGAGGTAGATAATATACAAAAGTGAAATAACCAAAAAAATTAACAGTAAACATTACACGTACAGAAGTTTCAAAAGAATGAAGATATTACAAATGTCATATTATGTATATATATCAAATCAAATCAAATGTATTTATATAGCCCTTCGTACATCAGCTGATATCTCAAAGTGCTGTACAGAAACCCAGCCTAAAACCCCAAACAGCAGCAATGCAGGTGTAGAAGCACGGTGGCTAGGAAAAACTCCCTAGAAAGGCCAAAACCTTAGGAAGAAACCTAGAGAGGAACCAGGCTATGTGGGGTGGCCAGTCCTCTTCTGACTGTGCCGGGTGGAGATTATAACAGAACATGGCCAAGATGTTCAAATGTTCATAAATGACCAGCATGGTCAAATAATAATAAGGCAGAACAGTTGAAACTGGAGCAGCAGCACGGCCAGGTGGACTGGGGACAGCAAGGAGTCATCATGTCAGGTAGTCCTGGGGCATGGTCCTAGGGCTCAGGTCCTCCGAGAGAGAGAAAGAAAGAGAGAAGGAGAGAATTAGAGAACGCACACAGGACACACAGGACACCGAATAGGACAGGAGAGGTACTCCAGATATAACAAACTGACCCTAGCCCCCCGACACATAAACTACTGCAGCATAAATACTGGAGGCTGAGACAGGAGGATACAGTGTTGTAATGATGTACAAATGGTTAAAGTACACAAGGACAAATAAATTAGCAGAAATATGGGTTGTATTTACAATGGTGTTTGTTCTTCACTGGTTGCCCTTTTCTTGTGGTCACAAATCTTGCTGCTGTGATGGCAAACTGTGGAATTTCACCCAGTAGATATGGGAGTTTATCAAAATTGGGTTTGTTTTCAAATTCTTTGTGGATCTATGTAATCTGAGGGAAATATGTGTCTCTAATATGGTCATACATTGGGCAGGAGGTTAGGAAGGGCAGCTCAGTTTCCACCTCGTTTTGTGGGCAGTGAGCACATAGCCTGTCTTCTCTTGAGAGTCATGTCTGCCTACGGCGGCCTTTCTCAATAGCAAGGCTATGCTCACTGAGTCTGTACATAGTCAATGACATAGTCAACGCTTTCCTTAAGTTTGGGTCAGTCACAGTGGTCAGGTATTCTGCCACTGTGTACTCTCTGTTTAGGGCCAAATAGCATTCTAGTTTGCTCTGTTTTTTTTGTTAATTCGTTCCAATGTGTCAAGTAATTATCTTTTTGTTTTCTCATGATTTGGTTGGGTCTAATTGTGTTGCTGTCCTGGGGCTCTGTGGGGTCTGTTTGTGAAAAGAGCCCCAGGACTGGCTCGCTTAGGGCACTCTTCTCCAGGCTAATCTCTCTGTAGGTGACTTTGTTATGGAAGGTTTGGGAATCGCTTCCTTTTAGGTGGTTGTAGAATTTAACGGCTCTTTTCTGGATTCTGATAATTGGTGGGTATTGGCCTAATTCTGCTCTGCATGCATTATTTGGTTTTCTATGTTGTACACAAAGGATATTTTTAGCAGAATTCTGCATGCAGTCTGAATTTGGGTTGGTCGCATTTGTGAAGTCTTGGTTGGTGAGATGACTCCAAACCTCACAACCATAAAGGGAATGGGTTCTATGACTGATTCAAGTATTTTTTTTTTGCCAGATCCTAATTGCTATGTTTAATTTTATGTTCCTTTTGATGGCATAGAATGCCCTTCTTGCCTTGTCAATCAGATCGTTCACAGCTTTGTGGAAGTTACCTGTGGCGCTGATGTTTAGACCAAGGTATGTATAGTTTTTGTGTGCTCTAGGGCAATGGTGTCTAGATGGAATTTGTATTTGTGGTCCTGGCGACTGGACCTTTTTTGGAACACCTTTATTTTGGTCTTACTGAGATTTACTGTCAGGGCCCAGGTCTGGCAGAATCTTTGCAGAATATCTAGGTGCTGCTGTAGGCCCTCCTTGGTTGGTGACAGAAGTACCAGATCATCAGCAAACAGTAGACATTTGACTTCAGATTCTAGTAGGGTGAGGCCGGGTGCTGCAGACTTTTCCAGTGGCCGCGCCAATTCGTTGATATATATGTTGAAGAGAGTGGGGCTTAAGGTGCATCCCTGTCTCACCCCACAGCCCTGTGGGAAGAAATGTGTGTTTTTGCCTATTTTAACCACACACTTGTTGTTTGTGTACATGGATTTTATAATGTCGTATATTTTACACCCAACACCACTTTCCATCAATTTGTATAGCAGACCCTCATGCCAAATTGAGTCGAAGGCTTTTTTTTAAATCAACAAAGCATTAGAAGACTTTGCCTTTGTTTTGGTTTGTTTGTTTGTCAATTAGTGTGCAGGGTGAATACATGGTCTGTTGTACGGTAATTTGGTAGTAAGACAATTTGCCATATGCTCTGTTCATTGTTTTCACTGAGGAAATGTACGAGTCTGCTGTTAATGATAATGCAGAGGATTTTGCTGTTTGGTTGCTGTTGACGCATATCCCACGGTAGTTATTGGGGTCAAATTTGTCTCCATTTTTGTGGATTGGGGTGATCAGTCCTTGGTTCCAAATATTGGGGAAGATGCCAGAGCTAAGGATGATGTTAAAGAGTTTTAGTATAGCCAATTGGAATTTGTTGTCTGTATATTTGATCATTTCATTGAGGATACCATCAACACCACATGCCTTTTTGGGTTGGAGGGTTTTTATTTTGTCCTGTAGCTCATTCAAGGTAATTGGAGAATCCAGTGGGTTCTGGTAGTCTTTAATAGTTGATTCTAAGATTTGTATTTGATCACGTATATGTTTTTGCTCTTTGTTCTTTGTTATAGAGCCAAAAGAGCAAAAAAGATTGGAGAAGTGGTTTACACATACATCTCCATTTTGGATAGATAATTCTTTGTGTTGTTGTTTGTTTAGTGTTTTCCAATTTTCCCAGAAGTGGTTAGAGTCTATGGATTCTTCAATTACATTGAGCTGATTTCTGATGTGCTGTTCCTTCTTTTCCGTAGTGTATTTCTGAATTGTTTTATTGATTCACCATAGTGAAGGTGTATACTCTGGTTTTCCGGGTCTCTATGTTTTTCGTTGGACAGGTTTCTCAATTTCTTTCTTAGATTTTTGCATTCTTAATCAAATTGATTTGTCATTGTTGTTCACTTTCTTCTGTTTTCTATTTGAGATTTTTAGATTTGATAGGGAAGCTGAGAGGTCAAATATACTGTTAAGATTTTCTATTTCCAAGTTATCACCTTTACTATTACAGTGGAACGTTTTACCCAGGAAATTGTCTAAAATGGATTTTAATTTGTTGTTGTCTCATTCTTTTGGTAGGTTTCCAAACTGCATTCCTTCCATCTATAGCATTTCTTAATGTTACTCAGTTCCTTTGGCTTTGGCTTTGATGCCTCATGATTGAGTATTGCTCTGTTCAAGTAGACTGTGATTTTGCTGTGGTCTGATAGGGGTGTCAGTGGACTGACTGTGAACGCTCTGAGAGACTCTGGGTTGAGGTCAGTGATAAAGTAGTCTACAGTACTACTGCCAAGAGATGAGTTATAGATGTACCTACCATAGGAGTCCCCTCGAAGCCTACCATTGACCATGTACATACCCAGCGTGAAAGAGCTGGAGGAGTTGTGAATAGAGGTCGACTGATTAATCGAAATGGCCGATTAATTAGGGCCGATTTCAAGTTTTCATAACAATCGGAAATCTGTATTTTTGGACACCGATTTGTTTTAAAAAATTTAAAAAATAGAATATATATATTTTTTACACCTTTATTTTATCTTTATTTAACTAGGCAAGTCAGTTAAGAACACATTCTTACTTTCAATGATGGCCTAGGAACGGTGGGTTATGTGCCTTGTTCAGGGGCAGAATGACAGATTTTTATCTTGTCAGCTCAGGGATTCAATCTTGCAACCTTACAGTTAACTAGTCCAACGCTCTAACCACCTGATTACATTGCACTTCACGAGGAGCCTGCATGTTACGCGAATGCAGTAAGCCAAGGTAAGTTGATAGCTAGGATTAAACTTATCTTATAAAAAACAATCAATCAATCAATCATAATCGTTAGTTAACTACACATGGTTGAGGATATTACTAGTTTATCTAGCGTGTCCTGCGTTGCATATAATCGATGCAGTGCGTATTCGCGAAAAATAACTGTCGTTGCTCCAATGTGTACCTAACCATAAACATCAATGCCTTTCTTAAAACCAATACACAGAAGTATTTATTTTTAAACCTGCATATTTAGCTAAATTAAATCCAGGTTAGCAGGCAATATTAACCAGGTGAAATTGTGTCACTTCTCTTGCGTTCATTGCACGCAGAGTCAGTGTATATGCAACAGTGTGTTATTATGTTTTAACTAAGTCTATGATTTGATAGAGCAGTCTGACTGAGTGGTGGTAGGCACCAGCAGGCTCGTAAGCATTCATTCAAACAGCACTTTCGTGCGTTTGACAGCAGCTCTTCACAATGCTTCAAGCATTGCACTGTTTATGACTTCAAGCCTATCAACTCCCGAGATTAGGCTGGTGTAACCAATGTGAAATCCTAGCTAGTTAGCGGGGTGTGCGCTAATAGCGTTTCAAACGTCACTCGCTCTGAGACTTGGAGTGGTTGTTCCCCTTGCTCTGCAAGAGCTGAGGATTTTGTGGAGCGATGGGTAATGCTGCTTCGAGGGTGGTTGTTGTCGATGTGTTCCTGGTTTGAGCCCAGGTAGGAGCGAGGAGAGGGACGGAAGCTATACTGTTACACTGGCAATGTGCCTATAATAACATCCAATAGTCAAAGATTAATGAAATACAAATGGTATAGAGAGAAATAGTCCTATAATTCCTATAATAACTACAACCTAAAACTTCTTACCTGGGAATATTGAAGACTCATGTTAAAAGGAACCACCAGCTTTCATATGTTCTCATGTTCTGAGCAAGGAACTGAAACGTTAGCTTTCTTACATGGCACATATTGCACTTTTACTTTCTTCTCCAACACTTTGTTTTTGCATTATTTAAACCAAATTGAACATGTTTCA